>NC_090746.1:11161427-11186427 GCF_036898095.1 Palaemon carinicauda
CTCAACAATTATTGTATAAAGATATAAGAGAATCTCTCATAAATTGAATAACATTTTCAGCTATCACAGATGGGTGGATAATTGGATGGGTAGATACACAAGGGGGCTCTGTTTTCAGGACAAGCACTGCAATATGATTTTGCAAATACTTTTTTTTTTATTTATGAGACAAAAGTCGATCCTTGGGGTTTGGCTAATGTTAATATCTACCAAGCATTATCCTAATACTACAGTACAGTATATTGCAAAAAACCTGTATTGATTATCGCAAATATAAAAGAACTATTCAGAGAACTGTTGCTTCTCAGTAGAAGAATATAGTATCCGATATGAATTAAAGCCTAACTCTAACCTATCTTAAATTAATAGATAAGGATTTCACATTTTGAGGTAAATGACGCTTCTGGAACAAAAACAGCTTTCAAGTTAGCTGGCGAAGTGTTAATTTTCCTTCCTTTTATAACATACGTCTTATCTTACTTGACGTTATCTTACGTATCTAACGACTCTTCTACATCCATCTTTTCCATCTTTTCTTGATCGGTTGGGTATTGGTATTCTCCTGAAAATGGGAAAACATGGAACAAATTATTATATGATTGAAACAAAGAAGTGTTTCCTATGAAACATATTACTTAAGGAAGAGCCGGAAAGCTAAAGCAAGCATTATTATTATTATTATTATTATTATTATTATTATTATTATTATTATTACTTACAAAGCTACAACCCTAGTTGGAAAAGCAGGATGCTATAAGCTCAGGGGCCCCAACAGGAAAAATAGCTCAGTGAGGAGAGGAAACAAGGAAAAATAAAATATTTCAAGAACAGTAACATTGAAATAAATATTTCCTATATAAACTATAAAATCTTCAACAAGAGGCGAAGAAATAAGATAGAATAGTGTGCGCAAGTGTACTGTCAAGCAAGAGAACTCTAACCCAAGACAGTGGAAGACCCTGGTAGAGAGGCTATGGCACTACCCAAGACTAGAGAACAATGATTTGATTTTGGAGTGTCCTTCTCCTAGAAGAGCTGCTTACCATAGCTAAAGAGTCTCTTCTACCCTTACCAAGAGGAAAGTGGCTAATGAACAATTGCAATGCAGTAGTTAACCCCTTGGGTAAAGAAGAATTGCATGATGAAGTCAGGGGGTTCAGCAAGAAGTACCTTTGTGTACAGGAGGGTAACAAGAGAAAATAGAAATAGGAAGTGACATGCTGAGAAAATATGACTTAGTAAAAAAAGACTGTTTGAGGTGCTCATGAGAGGAAAAGGATAAACAAAGTACAAATGAAAAAGTGAGAGAAAAAAGATAGCCATTAGCAAGAGCAGAGAGGGGAATGTAGAATAATTCCAGGTAGTTCAAAAGTGACTTTGAAAGGAAATAAAAACAGAGGACGGTTAATCAACAGATTGATCTCACAAGAAAATATGCAAGTGAAAAATTATGTTTGACATGAATGTAGTCCTGGGTCAAGGGAATGAGTAGGCTACTTGAAGATATGTTTAATGTGAAGGATATAAAAGAGACAGAGGTGAATGAAACAAGACATTAAAAGGTTAATGTAAGGATGAGAATAATCATGAAAGTATCTGTTGGGGGATACATAGTAAACCATTAAGATGTTAAAGAGAGAAAGACACCAGGCGCTTGTGGAATTAAAATGTGGATGCTGGAGCGATTTTACACTTCTGGATGTGTCATAAACATTGTAGGGGCTGTTTGAAGAAACAACTGCTAATGATTTGAGCTTTCTGGAAGTGTTGTAAACGTTGTAGTGGCTACGCATTGTGTCACCTAATGCGGTAGTTGAATCAGTAGATCTTCAAAAGTTCAAACTTGCAACAAATGCTTTTATGTTGAACAAGTTGACATAGGTCTTTTCATAGTTTATATATGAAATATCTGTTTCAATGTTGTTAGTGTTTTTAAGATACTTTATTTTAATTGTTCATTACTTCTTATATCGTTTATTTATTTCCTTATCTCCTTTCCTCACTTGGCTATTTTTCCCTGTTGGAGCCCTTGGTTTTGAGAAAAAAGTCCTAAAGGAATGGGTAAAAGGGTAAAGACAATCAAGTGACTAAAATCATGCGAGGATAGCATTGCAGGTATGATTTATGTTATGACTTTGATAGAGAAAGTTAAAAAACTGACAGAATGTCTTATGTATACAAAAAATGTAAAAGGAAAAATACCATTTGGGTCTACACCTCCATAAGCATCAAGGTCCCTCAAAAGAGCTTGAATTTCACGAGATCGAAAAGCTAAACTAGTTAGTTTAACCTCAGGAAAATAGGAATGAGGAAGATCAAGTATCTCATTGCTCTGCTTACTGTCAAACACATCAGCCAAAAGGGTTGCTATACTGTATAATGAATGGATGGGCATAGAAAATTTAATGAAAAAATTGCTAGTACGGATAACTGTTTGTTGAGAGATCTTCAATCTTTTCATTGTGAAAGGAAAACTATGTTTTTGTATGTAGACAGGAGTCACTGGGTTGTTGGTAGTAGGTAATCTGAGGGAAGGTGATGTTATGTCTCCATACCTGTTCATAAACTTTATGAAACGAGTAATGCAAAAGATCAGAAGAGTGACAAAATTGACAAAGTTTTTGGATAAGAAAATGGGTTATGAATAGGACATAGAATGATTGATGTTTTCAGATGATATAGTGCTGATTGTGGGTACAGTGGAAGTGAACATGAACTACAGAAGGTTATCAAAGTGTTTCATGGTTATTGTAAGAGGCGAAAGCAGAGTAAATATGAGCAAGAGTAAGGTAATGAGGATAAATGGATAACTGTAAGATGAAATAATGCATGTATGTTAGTGGAAAAATGGAATTAGTTAATTAACAAAAAAGTAATTACAGCAAATATAATGAAATGTGGAAAGACTAGGGAATGGTTGAATCTCAGATAATATGTAGAAATGTCACAGGACATATTCAAAGCAGACTTCACCTGTTCATGGAAGTCAAGTTAAATGTTTATGAAGAGTGTCTTAACAATGCTCCTTTAGTGTACCAAAGAAGGAAAAACGAGTGCAAATGAAAAGGATGGAAATAGATTAATGAGAAATGCAGAACTCAAAAGTACTGGGAATAATGATGAGACAAAGACAGTGTTTAGATTTGCCTTCACCCTTCATCTTTATCTTTTATCCTTTCCATAATTCATTATAGTTACCATTCTCCTTCTGTTTCTTAATTCATTATTTCATTGTATTGCTCCCTCTTCGATATTCATGACGTCACACAGGTAGATTTCAGGCACTGTCTTTGTCTCGTCTTCGTCTTTAAGGGCTGCTTTTCTGGTCCTATACAGCAGGGGAACCTTACTCTCTAAAGGACCTCCACAGTCATTATATCATGTGCATTCGAAAGCATTCAACATTTCACACAGTTTACTGTCAAGTCCAAATCCTCACTTAGAGAACAAGAAAGTCCTCAGTTTCCTCTTGAAAGCCTTAATATCTTGTCTTTCGAATGTTTATTGGGAGCTTTTCCTTGACCTTGACCTTTGACATAGGACTTTCAAAATTGAATCTCTTCCACGTCTCACCATAAAAATTAATCCCTAAAAGTTTCACTAATCTATGAGTAAAATTGCGGCCAGGAAGTTGTTCACAAACAGACAAAAAAGGGGCGAAAACATAACCTCCGTCCAACTTCGTAGGCGGAGGTAATTACCAGATAGAAGAAAGTATTTCCCCATTTAAGGTTTAAAGGTCGCTCATGAATGGCAGAGGCAAGGGACAGTAACATTACCCTATCAAGCAGGACAATGCCCTATAGAATGACCATACATACATACGATCAGTTCCCAAGCCTCCTCTCCCTCCAAGCTAGAACCAAGGAGGGCCAGGCAATGGCTGTTGATGACTCAGCAGAAAGACCTATAGGCTCACCAAAACCCTCCATCCTTAGCTCACAAGGATGGTGAGGTTGCAGTGACCAAAGAAACTATCGAACCCCAGTCTGGCGTTCACCAGTCAGGGACGTTACCACAGCGGCCAGCACAACCAAAATGAATCACTACTTACCTTGAGTTTTCCTTCTTTTGATGCATGTTTGGCATAAATAAACTGTGGTGTGAACGACTGCATAGCAGGAAACGATGAGACCCATTGTTAAGAACGCTTTTGAACCCCCACATTTTTCGAGTAACAATCCACCTCCAAAGGAACCCAAAGATTTGCCTGCAAAGAAAAATAAACATTTCGTGTTACAATAAAATTTTTATAGAATAAGATAAACTAAGACATTTCCTACAAAACATTGTGGACATTTACGATATCAATGCAAAACTCGTACACTTTATTTTCTGTTAATAATTGGCTCAATTAAATCATCAAGCGGACATTTATGATATCAATGCAGAACTCGTACATTTTATTTTCTGTTAATAACCGGCTCAATGACATCAACAAGCAGATATTTATGATATCAATGCAAAACTCGTACATTTTATTTTCTCTTGATATCTGTCTCAATTAAATCATCAAGCACACATTTATGATATCAATGCAAAACTAGTATATTTTATTTTCTGTTAATAACCGTATCGATTTAAAACATCAAGCGGACATTTATGATATTAATGCAAAACTCGTACATTTTATTTTCTCTTGATATCTGTCTCAATTAAATCATCAAGCACACATTTATGATATCAATGCAAAACTAGTATATTTTATTTTCTGTTAATAACCGTAATGATTTAAAACATCAAGCGGACATTTATGATATTAATGCAAAACTCGTACATTTTATTTTCTCTTGATATCTGTCTCAATTAAATCATCAAGCACACATTTATGATATCAATGCAAAACTATTATATTTTATTTTCTGTTAATAACCGTATCGATTAAAACATCAAACGGACATTTATGATATCAATGCAAAACTATTATATTTTATTTTCTGTTAATAACCGTATCGATTAAAACATCAAGCGGACATTTATGATATCAATGCAAAACTCGCACATCTTATTTTCTGTTAATAACTGGCTTCATTAAATCATCAAGCGGACATTTATGATATCAATGCAAAACTATTATATTTTATTTTCTGTTAATAACCGTATCGATTTAAAACATCAAGCGGACATTTATGATATTAATGCAAAACTCGTACATTTTATTTTCTCTTAATATCTGGCTCAATTAAATCATCAAGCAGACATTTATGATATCAATGCAAAACTCGTACATTTTATTTTCTCTTGATATCTGTCTCAATTAAATCATCAAGCACACATTTATGATATCAATGCAAAACTATTATATTTTATTTTCTGTTAATAACCGTATCGATTAAAACATCAAGCGGACATTTATGATATCAATGCAAAACTCGCACATCTTATTTTCTGTTAATAACTGGCTTCATTAAATCATCAAGCGGACATTTATGATATCAATGCAAAACTATTATATTTTATTTTCTGTTAATAACCGTATCGATTAAAACATCAAGCGGACATTTATGATATCAATGCAAAACTCGCACATCTTATTTTCTGTTAATAACTGGCTTCATTAAATCATCAAGCGGACATTTATGATATCAATGCAAAACTATTATATTTTATTTTCTGTTAATAACCGTATCGATTAAAACATCAAGCGGACATTTATGATATCAATGCAAAACTCGCACATCTTATTTTCTGTTAATAACTGGCTTCATTAAATCATCAAGCGGACATTTATGATATCAATGCAAAACTATTATATTTTATTTTCTGTTAATAACCGTATCGATTAAAACATCAAACGGACATTTATGATATCAATGCAAAACTATTATATTTTATTTTCTGTTAATAACCGTATCGATTAAAACATCAAGCGGACATTTATGATATCAATGCAAAACTCGTACATTTTATTTTCTCTTGATATCTGTCTCAATTAAATCATCAAGCACACATTTATGATATCAATGCAAAACTAGTATATTTTATTTTCTGTTAATAACCGTATCGATTAAAACATCAAGCGGACATTTATGATATCAATGCAAAACTCGTACATTTTATTTTCTGTTAATAACTGGCTTCATTAAATCATCAAGCGGACATTTATGATATCAATGCAAAACTATTATATTTTATTTTCTGTTAATAACCGTATCGATTAAAACATCAAACGGACATTTATGATATCAATGCAAAACTCGCACATCTTATTTTCTGTTAATAACTGGCTTCATTAAATCATCAAGCGGACATTTATGATATCAATGCAAAACTATTATATTTTATTTTCTGTTAATAACCGTATCGATTAAAACATCAAACGGACATTTATGATATCAATGCAAAACTCGCACATCTTATTTTCTGTTAATAACTGGCTTCATTAAATCATCAAGCGGACATTTATGATATCAATGCAAAACTATTATATTTTATTTTCTGTTAATAACCGTATCGATTAAAACATCAAACGGACATTTATGATATCAATGCAAAACTATTATATTTTATTTTCTGTTAATAACCGTATCGATTAAAACATCAAGCGGACATTTATGATATCAATGCAAAACTCGTACATTTTATTTTCTGTTAATAACTGGCTTCATTAAATCATCAAGCGGACATTTATGATATCAATGCAAAACTATTATATTTTATTTTCTGTTAATAACCGTATCGATTAAAACATCAAACGGACATTTATGATATCAATGCAAAACTCGCACATCTTATTTTCTGTTAATAACTGGCTTCATTAAATCATCAAGCAGACATTTATGATATCAATGCAAAACTATTATATTTTATTTTCTGTTAATAACCGTATCGATTAAAACATCAAGCGGACATTTATGATATCAATGCAAAACTCGCACATCTTATTTTCTGTTAATAACTGGCTTCATTAAATCATCAAGCGGACATTTATGATATCAATGCAAAACTATTATATTTTATTTTCTGTTAATAACCGTATCGATTAAAACATCAAACGGACATTTATGATATCAATGCAAAACTCGCACATCTTATTTTCTGTTAATAACTGGCTTCATTAAATCATCAAGCGGACATTTATGATATCAATGCAAAACTAGTATATTTTATTTTCTGTTAATAACCGTATCGATTAAAACATCAAACGGACATTTATGATATCAATGCAAAACTCGCACATCTTATTTTCTGTTAATAACTGGCTTCATTAAATCATCAAGCGGACATTTATGATATCAATGCAAAACTATTATATTTTATTTTCTGTTAATAACCGTATCGATTAAAACATCAAACGGACATTTATGATATCAATGCAAAACTAGTATATTTTATTTTCTGTTAATAACCGTATCGATTAAAACATCAAGCGGACATTTATGATATCAATGCAAAACTCGCACATCTTATTTTCTGTTAATAACTGGCTTCATTAAATCATCAAACGGACATTTATGATATCAATGCAAAACTATTATATTTTATTTTCTGTTAATAACCGTATCGATTAAAACATCAAACGGACATTTATGATATCAATGCAAAACTAGTATATTTTATTTTCTGTTAATAACCGTATCGATTAAAACATCAAACGGACATTTATGATATCAATGCAAAACTCGCACATCTTATTTTCTGTTAATAACTGGCTTCATTAAATCATCAAGCGGACATTTATGATATCAATGCAAAACTATTATATTTTATTTTCTGTTAATAACCGTATCGATTAAAACATCAAGCGGACATTTATGATATCAATGCAAAACTCGCACATCTTATTTTCTGTTAATAACTGGCTTCATTAAATCATCAAGCGGACATTTATGATATCAATGCAAAACTAGTATATTTTATTTTCTGTTAATAACTGGCTCCAATAAATCATCAAGCAGACATTTATGATATCTGTGCAAAGCTTGTACATTTTTTTTTCTGTTAATAACTGGCTTAATTAAATCATCATGGACATTTAAGATATCTGTGCAAACCTCGTACATTTCATTTTCTGTTAATAACCAGCTCAATGACATCATCAAGCGGACATTTATGATATCAATGGAAAACTCGTACATTTTATTTTTTGTTAATAACCGTCTCAATTAAATCATCAACCAGACATTTATGATATCAGTGCAAAATTCGTACATTTTATTTTCTGTTAATAACCGTCTCAATTAAAACCTCAAGCGGACATTGATCATATTAATGAAAAACTCGTACATTTAATTTTCTGTTAATAACTAACTCAATTAAATCCTCAATTCTGGGCACTGTGGTTGCAAAGTTTAAAGAAAAGTGTTGTTATAAATTAAAAACATCGATAATATCATGACAAGCATACTTCAACGAACCTTCGATAGTTGGACATCCCTACTGGAGTTTTGTCGAAGAAATCCCCATATTTCTAAATGATAATTTTACTTTATTAAACACTCCATTATGGAATATTTATCTCTGTTTTGTGAAAAAAAATCAGGACAAAAGAAAAGAGCCACTGATGTAAAACGAAGCAAGAGGAGTAAGGAAGTAATCGAATAGTTGATAAATATTAAGAAGGGATCCAGTGATACACTTCGGTAAAAAAAAAGGAAAAAAAAGTCGGAGTGAAGAAATGCAGAGATATACATGACGCTTGATGTAGCTTTTTATAATTGGAAATGAGCAAAATTGAATTTCAATTGAGAAATTGTAACATAATTTAAAGGTCGTGATAGGCGACGAGATAAATATATAAATAAATAATTTAATCAATTGTGTGAAAAGTATGAAAGCAAAGCCAAATAGTTTCATCTACAATTAGTTAGGAAAAAATTGAATGTTTGACATTGAATCCTCATTTTGTTAAGAGGCTTTGATGTAACTGTTCATATAAGAATTAATGATTAGTTAAGGAAAAACTAAAACTCTTATATGCAGATACGGTAAGAGGTTGTTACTGCAATACGGAATTTTTGAAGTTTGTATGATAGTTAATGTGTGTATATTGCAACTATAGTCCATTTCTTTTAGCGATGCATATTTGCACCGACTCGCGGCGGTGCCCTTTTAGCTCGGAAAAGTTTCCGGATCGCTGATTGGTTAGAATTATCTTGTCCAACCAATCAGCGATCCAGAAACTTTTCCGAGCTAAAAGGGCACCGCTGCGAGTCGGTGCAAATATGCATCGCTAAAAGAAATGGACTATAGTAAAGAAGTTTCAGTCTGGTAAATGAGGTATAAGGTTGGTAACACAATTAAAATATCTGACTCTTGTAGATAACTGTGAGCGAATTACCCAAGATATTATATAGGGAAGAGTAGTTTTAGAAGACAAACCATTTTCAGCTCTGTATCAGCCACCCGTCGAGATACTACCGCTAGAGAGTTATTGGGTCCTTTGACTGGCCAGATAGTACTACATTGGATCCTTCTCTTTGGTTACGGTTTACTTTCACTTTGCCTACGCATATACCGAATAGTTTGGTCTATTCTTGACATATTCTCCTCTGCCCTCATACACCTGAAAACACTGAGATTACCAAACAATTCTTCACCCAAGGAGTTAACTATTGCACTGTAATTGTTCATTAGCCACTTTCCTTTTGGTAAGGGTAGGAGAGACTCTTTAGCTATGGTATACAGCTCATAGGAGAAGGACATTCCAAAATTAAACCTTTGTTCTCTAGTCTTGGGTAGTGCCATAGCCACTGTACCATAGTCTTCCACTGTCATGGGTTAGAGTTCTCTTTCTTGAGGGTACACTCGGGCACACTATCCTATCTAATTTCTCTTCCTTTTGTATTGTTAGACTTTATAGTTTATATAGAAAATATTTATCTTAATGTTACTGTTCTTAAAATATTTTATTTATTTTCCTTGTTTCCTCTCCTCACTGGGCTATTTTTCCTGTTGGATTATCGGGGCTGGTAGCATCCTGCTTTTCCAACTAGGGTTGTAGTTTAGCAAGTAATAATAATAATAATAATAATAATAATAATAGTTGTGGAGTAGAATTTTGAAAGTGGCAAAAGATATGATTAATGTGAGTTGATCGAGAGTTCTTTATGGAAGGAAAACATCCTTAGTTTGTGTGCTGGTAAGGAAAAAAGATAATTATTATCTTCAGCATCATCATCATCAACTCCTATGCCTATTGACATCAAGGGCATCGGTTAGATTTCGCCAGTCGTCTCTATCTTGAACTTTTAAATCAATACTTCGCCATTCGTCATCTCCTACTCCATAGTCCTCAGCCATGTAGGCATGGGTCTTCCAACTCTTCTAGTGCCTTGTGGAGCCCAACTGAAAGTTTGGTGAAATAATCTCTCTTGGGGAGTGCGAAGAGTATGTCCAAACCATCTCCATCTACCCCTCAATATGATCTCATCCACATATGGCACTCGAGTAATCTCTCTTATAATTTCATTTTTAATCTTGTCCTTCCATTCAACTCCCAAATTATTACATTAATATATTTTAACACGAAAAGTTAACAAAAAAAGCGAGAAATATACAAGTGGAAAGGCGTGTGTTTTGAGTTTTTTTCTGGCGAGATAGCAGAAGGGAATAAGTTGGTCAAAACGTGTGTGTAATTTGAGTGGGAAGAAGATAAATGGCTAACACAAGTCTTCAGGAATAGGGGAAGGAGGGAGATATCTAGTTAATAGTTATTTGTCAGAATCAGAATTTGATTGAGTTCGTTAAAAATAACGGTAATATCAATCCAGACGTATCATTCAGACTGTTGAGCGTCAAGGCGTTCTCCCACCCCGTCTCAATTTCCAATCTCTCTATCTCCCGTGTAGAAGACACGTTTTTTATCATTATTATTATTATTATTATTATTATTTGCTAAGCTCCAATCCTAGTTGGAAAAGCAGGTGCTATAAGTCCAGGGGCTCCAACAGGGAAAATAGCCCAGTGAGGAAAGGAAAAAGGGAAAAATAAACTTTTTTAAAAAGAGTAACATCATTAAAATAAATATCTCCTATATAAACTATATAAACTTTAACAAAACAAGAGGAAGAGAAATTAGATAGAATAATATGCCCGAGGGTACCCTCAAGCAAGAGAACTCTAACCCAATACAGTGGAAGACCATGGTACAGAGGCTATGGCATTACCTAAGACTAGAGAACAATGGTTTGATTTTGGAGTGTCCTTCTCCTAGAAGAGCTGCTTACCATAGCTAAAGAGTCTCTTCTACCCTTAGCAAGAGGAAAGTGGCCACTGAACAGTTACAGTGCAGTAACCCTTTGGGTGAAGAAGAATTGTTTGGTAATCTCAGTATTGTCAGGTGTATGAGGTCAGAGGAGAATATGTAAAGTATAGGCCAGAATATTCGGTGTATGTGCAAGCCTAAAAGCATCTCTTCCAGATTTCTAACTGTGCCATATCTCTACTCCGTTTGTAAATTGTTGTAGAAGGAGTGTGTCAGTTCTAATGTGGAAATGAAGAAAAAGTTGACGTGTAGATGTTTGCTCACAAAAGATGATCAAGTTGGAAATTGTAATAAACTCGTTTATGTATAGAATAGTTTATTTCTCATCAATATCAGTGGTGCTTTATTCTTTCATAGATAAACGGAATTAGTTAGTTTGTATAACGAACAGGATCTGAGGTACGAGACTGGCTTCATGAATTTCAGTACACGTCACGGTAAGTGTAGGAGTCACGGTACGGTTCATATATATATATATATATATATATATATATATATATATATATATATATATATATATATATACATATATATATATATGTATATATATATATATGTATATATATATATATATATATATATATAAATTATATATATACATACATATATATGTATATATATTTAAATATATGTATATATATATACGTATATATATATATATAATGTAAACCCTATTAATCAACTCTAGCTGATACAATATCTTCAAAAGTGTTTTTTATCCTTGCAAAGAGCTACATCGGTACTGCAAGTGGATCCACTCGAATTTGGCCCACTGTATGTAATTGAAGAAAGGGATTATAGTTTTATTCATTCCCAGTCATTTCTTCTTAAAAAGAACAAGAACAATCGGACGAGAAAACAGGTTATGCTTTAGAATTGACAGCTGATAAATGTATTTTGAAGATAACAATGTGATACAGGGTTAGGTATTACAAAATATCTATTCCATAACGAATATATATCACTAGCATTTGTGATTTTAAACAATGGCGTTTAACATCAAATTCTACCTTTGGGAATATATATCCACTGGAAATCATAATAATAGCTTCTGGCTGGGCAGAGATTCGAACCCCTGTCTCTCAGCCGAAACTATGCCTGTGAGGACTATACTAACTAAGCTATCAAGAGACAGGGGTTCGAATCTCTGCCCAGCCAGAAGCTATTATCATAAATGAATTCAAGTGGATATATATTCCCAAGGTAGAATTCGATATTAAATGCCATTGTAGTTGATATTTACATCTATTCCATAACCTCCTGAAATCAAATGAAAAATGAGATTTGGGGAGGATTGTAAACATGTGAATAACTCTTACCGAGCGTAAAGAAGGCCATAGCAGTGCTCTGCATGGTGGCTTGCGAACCCTTTGGAGCTAAAAAGTTGGCATAGGAGACCATATTTGCTATGAATACACCGAAAGCGAGGCCGTGGAAAAGATGAGCTAAAAGGAAGACCCAGGGATTCTTGATGAAAGAACATAACAGAAGTCGAACGCTCATGGCTGCGAGCGTCAGGGAGAATGTGTGCTCGTTGGAAAGTTTCTTGATGATGAATGCTGTGGAAGTATGAGAAGAGAAATGTTAAAGATATATCTATAGTTATTAATATAAGAATTATTTATTACTGCTTCATTTCATAAGTGTTGGTTGGTTTTTTTAAAAGTCCGCTCATGAATGGCAGAGGCAAGGGACAGTGACATTGCTCTATCAAGTAGGACAATGCCCTAGAGACTGACATATTACAGGTCCCAAGTCTCCTCTCCACCCAAGCTAGGACCAAGGAGATAGACCTATAGGCTCCCCAAAACCCTCCATCCTTAGCCCACAAGGATGGTGAGGATGCAGCGACCAGAGGAACTAACGAGTCTGAGAGGGACTCGAACCCTAGTCAGGCGATCACCAGGCAAGTACGCTACCAACAGGCCACCACAAAGGATACAACGGGAAAATTGATTTAGAAATGTAAAGTATATACTGTATTACCAATTGATTAAAATGCTCAAGAGGATGGACTGTACGAACTCACTGAAAGCTTAAAGAGGGAAAATGTAAAAAAATAAAAAACTTATTAAAAATGCAATTTACAAATTTTAAATAGTCTAAGAGGATAACGTTCCAACTTTTAAAAAGTATAACTACAAGCCTTTCGAAAATTCGAGGAAATGAGGCGTACACAATTTTTTAAATCATATTAAAGATTTGGTAAAAGGTTTCAGAGGAGACAATGTATTTGATAAAAAGACAATCGAATATTTCAGTGAGAGATCATGTACAGAATCAATAAAATGTTCAATGGAGAACTCGTGCAAATGAATGTTACTCTGATAAACAATGATAATTTGAAGCTACCAATTATTAGACGATATTTTAAGCTCTATGAAACATTTCAAAAGAAATTAGCAGTTGAACAAAGAAATAAGTCATAACAATTTGGGAAATCTATAACCACACTACTGATGTAGAACTCCATTACGTGAACTTGTTTAAATTAATGATAATAATATCACCCTTATCATTTAAATACTATGACCCTCGATAAGAGATGAATAGACATCAGTATATTACCTGAGAAAAAAAAGAATGGCACCTCTCCGACAAAGCAGTCCATTCCTACACAAAGTCCTTGAAGGAGATTCGAATCCGAAAATTCAGGGTCCCACTTGAGGGCAACACTCTTCATATAGATGAATTCAAAGGTCCATATAAAGCCCATGGCTGATCCCTGAACCAAAGCTGTGGCCTGCAAATAGAACGTCAGGGACTGTGAATAAGGTTTTGAGAGAGAGAGAGAGTCAAAGTCAAAGTCAAAGTCAAAATCTTTATTTCCATTATTACAATGGTTATTCTTTTGTTAAAACAAAAAACTATATATTAAAACAATAAGTTATATATAAGTTCCATTTCTAATGTATAGCTTTACATAAAAGATACATAATACTTAAAATATAAAATAGTATTACTTTAAAAACCTATACACACTGAGAGGGTGTAATTTGCTCTTTCAGATTAAAATTTTCAATAAATTAGTATCATTCATAAATTAAGGAAAATAGTGACTTCAATCAGATGAACATAAAATTTCATAAAATTAAAAACTCATAAAACATCGGTGATAAAAATGAATAGAAAAAAATAAATCTATCTTATTCACAGTGTTTGTTTAAAAGATAATCTTTAAGTTTCCTTTTAAAAATGTTAGCACTTGAACAGTCCCTAAGATTTTGAGGTAGCTTGAGAGAGAGAGAGAGAGAGAGAGAGAGAGAGAGAGAGAGAGAGAGAGAGAGAGAGACCCTGATGATTGAGACGTACCTCTTATTGGGAAGAAACCACAAATAATTTTTTGGGGGTTAAATGTGTTGGAACCCCAAAATGCACTTAAAAGAGTGTTCTTTGAAACTCTTGCTAGTTATCTTTACAAAAATCTAACATCTTGATAGAGAAGTCCCTCTTTCCCTATTGAAAAAGCTATTATCTTTATCGTTTATGGTTATAATAACTCTCTAGTTAATTCAAGTCCTTATTTTCTCAGTAACAGTAATTTCTTAGTTCTAATTAAGCATGAAAAACCAATTTTTATTAGAATGTAAAAACAAGCTACGTCCTTCAAGTTTAAATATAAGTTGAGGGCTACCATCTCTATATTGAAACTACAATTATTACTTCTTGCTTAATATCACCAAGGAATTAATGGCAATGAATTGAATAAGAATGAAATAATTAATTCATCTCTCAGTAGAGAATGAGGGAATCTGTCTAATATAATTCTTTTATTCTGATTTTAAGTAACATCTTTGGTTTTAATATATGGATCACGTTTTGTTCTATCACTTATTTTACTAATGATACAATACTACACATGCAAAGAGATATCCCATTTACTTATAACATTTGAGCTAATATGGCATAAAAGAAAAACAATACAATGTAAAGGAAATGGTACATAACTCTTCTGATAATAGTGAAGATTGCTTAGATCAAATCACGAGTAAGTCAAACTGTAAAATTACTGGAATAGAAAATAGAAAAGAGTAAAATGTACAAGATATGCTGGGGATAACAGGTAAACTTTTTTTATGATATAGAATACAGTCATGCTATAAATCAGTAATGCAATGAAAGCTGGTATAGTTTATAGAATTCCCGAAACGAATATACTGTATATGAATCCAATTTTATAATAAAAAGAAAAAACTTTAGTGAAACTATGAGCATAAGGCAATCTATGTACAAAGTGGATGTATGTAAACTATATAGATTTTAAGAAAGCTAGATTGTTAGATGAGAGTTCAACAACAAAACAAAATCTCAAACCAGGCACTTGTTCGCTGTCTCGAATCAGGTTTTGGCCTCTTGTACAAAAAAAAAAAAAAAAAAAAAAAAAAAAAAAGCCTGTATAGTTTTTAATCTTCTCCAACTGTTTGTGTGTTTATCTGTATTCTTCTACTCGCATATATCATCGAAATTCCTGCCACTGTGTATCAGTTTTCTTAAAGAAGTTTTGAAAATATATAATACCAAACAAGTCGGAATCAGGCCACTCTTTCATTTTTTACTGTGGGTTTTTTTTGGGGGGATCTCCTCATATTGTTTAAAGACACATGCAGCCATACTAAATCCACTTTTATCTTTCGGGGTAGTATTCTCTTGCTTGAGGGTGCACTTGGACACACTATTCTATCTTATTTCTCTTCCTCTTGTTTTTTAAGTTTTTCTTTTAATAGTTTATATAGGAAATATTTATGCTAATGTTATTACTGTTCTTAAAATATTTTGTTTTAATTGTTAAGTACTTCTCTAGTAGTTTATTTATTTTCTCCATTCCTTTCCTCATTGGGCTATTTTCCCTGTTGGAGCCCTTTGGCTTATAGTATCCTGCTTTTTCAACTAAGTTTATAGCTTAGCAAGTAATAATATACTGTATATATATATATATATATATATATATATATATATATATATATATATATATAGTGTGTATATATATATATATATATATATATATATATATATATATATATATGTATGTATGCATGTGTCCCAAGATACCCTAGAAAGGGTAATATTTCTCTTGATTATACATTGATAGACATAATTTTCAACCAATATTTACCCATAACATGCTATCAAGTGCATGTAACACTGAAATGTGGAATCTTCCATTGAAGAAATTTTCCACGCTTTTAGTAGGGTCATCATATGAAGACCGCTGGTATAAGTTGGTTTATTATTATGAACGCCAGGGCTAGCCCTGTTAGAGCCACTTCTTTCGTTGCCGTGTAAAGTGTTTAACCAATAAATACAAAAAATAATTATCCAGTTATTCATTTTATATCCTAACAGGGTAATTTCGTGTCAGGGTGGAGGGTGGGGTCTGAGTAGTGTTGTGAAATAAAAACTAGTTTTATTCAAAGCTGTCAAAGACAAACTGCACTATGACACTAGCATAGAATTACTATCATGGGAAGTGAATGGAGATCCGTAGGGATAACTGCCGTGCCAGAAAAAAAAGCTAAATTGTTGCACTTACGGTATTGATGAGTATAACCGTAAGTAAAGCTCTATGAAAAATGCTCAGCTGTGCTGTTATAGGTAAAGGAGAAATTAGAAAAACACAGTTATTATTAATTTGTGTGAATAATTTAAGTGAAAGGAGAATAGTTTTATATCCCAGTTTATTGTGTTAAATAAAAGTTTCCAGTCTTGACGATGACAGAATCTGGGGAATTGTGACTTCAACTCGCACGCACGAATTTAACTAAGGATTGATGTATCAAGCTCAGGCATAGTTCCCACCTGGACATGGAAATATATTCAATGACATTATTAGGATTTATACAGATGTGATAACGTTTGCACTCGAAACGAAACTATAAGAGAGGTTACTCGAGTGCCATATGTGGATGAGATTATGGTGAGGGGTAGATGGAAATGGTTTAGGCATGCTCTTCGCACTCACCAAACTTTCAACTGTGCTCCACAAGGCACTAGAAGAGTTGGAAGACTCAAGCCTACATGGCTGAGGATTATGAAGTGCGAAGTAAGAGATGATGAATGGAGAAGTATTGAATTAAAAGCTCGAGACAGAGACGACTGGCGACATCTAACCGAGGCCCTTTGTGTCAATAGGCGTAGGAGGAGATGATGATGATGATGATGATGATAACGTTTGAGGACAATCCACGGGGTAGGATTGGTCGATATCCCTTTAGTAATAATAGATTCTGAATGGGATGGATTGAGGGCAGGTGATTTGGCTGGTTAGTCAATCCGGATGATTTCAAGCTGTTATGAATTGAAGAATTGTTAACAATGATAGTGTTTAACATATTCCTAATAAGCAAATTGAAAGATTGTGGTAAATCAAGTACGTATTTGTAAAGCTCATGATAATGAAACCTAATTGATGTAAAATCATGTTTACAACCATCTAAATATTCAAACAACATATCTTTTTTATTTTTATTTAGATAGCAAGCTGGAAAATAAAATTCCCTGTAATTTAAAAATCACATAAGGCCAATGATTATGAATTTGGTTCCTGCTGGCTCTTAATGGGGAACATTCGATATCACACAATGAGAGCCGCAGATGTTTCTACCGTTAAATTATTATTTTTTTTTTAATAAATAATTATTGAACTACATTGACCATTCACTAGGAAAATACCTGTTGTGGTTCTACAGTTAATCACTGATACTTATTAGCAGATAAAGAGGATGACAATAATTGGAATAAAATATACTAACTGGCAACTCCACACATTTCTAAAACTGATTAATCTTATAAGAGGTTGCATAACTACTGTTCCCAAATGTCAGAAATCACTGTGTTTACCCGGTGGCTGCGACTATGGCAAATGCCCTGGGGGCCTGGGATAAAGGGGGCCCTGTTAGGCAGTGGCTGGCGATGGGGTTATTAGGACGAAGTCCTCACCCACCCTAGTAGGGCATGGCTGGTGATTCATAAGGTTGGTAGATAATGTTACGTTTGTGTCGTGGGTTGAAACCGAAGCCAAAGCTAAAGTAACGTCCGAACGGTTGGGTCCTAGAAGCAAAAATCAGAACTACCAACTACACACAACTTCTCTTATAAATTTAGGAGCATTCATGGTTGATTATCTTTGTTACAAAGATTTTCCTTTTATATCCTACTGATACTCGGTCAATTTTGGGCATCTTCGCTAAAATAATTGACAATACAGTATGCTATTAAAATTTAGTTTCCACATTGGTCTAAATTTGCATAGGTAATGTTGGTCATCCTGTGTTGAACGAAAATTTCAAATAGTTTCGTTTCTATGGTTTGAAGTAATTACTATACTTTGAAATAATAACCGTTACTGTAATTTTTTTCTTTTGATTGTTGAAAATATAATAGATTTGATATTTGTGCATAATATGATACCTTATTTTGTTTGATAGAGCTTTCAATGTAGGGAGAAAAAAAAAGTTTTTGAGCTACGTGTTGCAATTGCCAGTTAGTGGATATCGAACGAAATTCTCTGAAATATGTAGCTTCACTTTTGACACTTTCTGAACCATCTAGTAAGTAGTGGTAGGTATAGTTGGTTGGTGTGTTTTAGTATGCCTTACTTTATGTAAAGCACGGGCTCTTGCATTGGCAGCCTGTAATAGGTATAGTTAATACAGCCCAGTATTTCAGCTTTGACCAGATTGCGAAATGATCTCCCAGATCTGGTTGACTATCGATATGGTGGAGTTCAAAATGATTGTAAATGCTTTTCTGTTGAACAGAATTTCATGTCTCATTTCATGTAGTCTAGGACTGGTCTATTTCAGCATTGTTATGGATTTTGATGTTTTATTATTTCTATAATTTCTCATTTATGGGTTTATATCATTCTGCTTTTCCAATTTCTCCTTTCTACAACACCTACTCTAGAGTAGTTCATCTGGTCCGGCGTCACTGGAAAGTGCATTAACTCATGAATTTAAGTAACCTGAATGCTGAGAATAGTGGAGGTACTGGCGGAAAGCAGTGGTGTAGAAAACTAGGACCATAGAGGTCTTGTATAAAATCAACGCCACTGAGGCAGCAATAATTTTCAATCAAACATACCTTAAAGAGAGGCTCCTAGCTAATAATAATAATAATAATAATAATAATAATAATAATAATAATAATAATAATAATAATAATAATAATACACTGTCCCTTGTGATTCTTTGAATATATCCTGGAATTTTGCATATTTATCATATACTGGATATCATACCTTAAGTACATTTTACCTTGATTTACATTCATGCGTTTACGCCTGTCACCATCAATGAAGTATCAGTGTAATAAACAAATTTTAGATTACATACTTCTTTTCTTGCCTCTTTCGTTTTTCTAAGGTTACATTGGTCACATACTCAAAATTTAATGTTTAGTCTTGATTTAATCTTATGATAAAATAAAAAAAGTGTAAATGATTTTAAAGTTCCAATAATACACGTATATGGCAGAGTATAATTTTCCATTGATTATAAAAACTAACCATTTTAAAGGACACTCATGAATGGCAGAGGCAAGGGACAGTGACATTGCTCTAGCAAGCAGGGCATATATATTTGATCAGCCCCCAAGACCCCTCTCCAGCCAAGCTAGGACCATGGAGGGACAGGCAATGGCTGCTGATGACTCAGCAGGTAGACCCATAGGTTCCCCCAAACCCCAATCCTTAGCTCACAAGGATGGTGAGGTGGCAAACACTGCTAGAAATTAACAAGTTTGAGCAGGACTCGAACCCCAGTCTGGCGATCATCAGGCAGGGACGTTACCAGTAGGTTCCTTTATGTTTCGCATATCTTTTCTTAGATTGTTTTGATCGATTCGATTTATGTCACTGTTCACTCAAGAAGACGTTCATTTAATACTCTGTTGAGATAACTACACAAGTCTAACTTGGGGCAGTTAATCTCTATATTTCGAAAGTTGAGATATGTTGTTTTCCTGTTATTTACCAAATATTATTGATGATAGCCTTTAACTAAGTGGACCAATTCAAAATATTTTTTGTTTGTTAATTTGTTATTTTGCTCATGATTGGATGACATACAAATGAGTATAATAATTACCTGATCATAGTGATTAACTTACCAGCATTGAAGCGAGCGGAAAAGACACCTTGATTCCACTTGAATTTGTAGCTTGCTTTCCAGGAACGTCAACTCTTATGGTAGTTGTGAACACAAGATTGAAGAAGAGGAATATCGCTGTGATGACCATTGCAGGGGTGTAGTTGATGTTAGACTGGTCTTTCGAGACTAGGTTAACGAGACCTCCCATGATTGCACCCATGACACCCCAGCCCAGAGCTCCAAACATCCTGGTTTTGCCATACTTGTGGCGATCATTACCCAGGACAACAAAGCACATGGTGTCAGCCAGTGAAGAAGAGGCGTCGATGCTGACGTAAATGAAAATTATACACAGGGCATTCAGCCAGAATTCAGTTGTGACTAATAGTTCAAATACAGGTATAGGTTCACTTTCTAGATTTTTACAGTTATTTTTACACTGAAGGTAAATGTCTTCATTGCATGCTATTTCATAATCCTTACGGAATAGGCCTGTGATGTCATTCTCGTTAACTGTAATGCATTTTTCTCCTAAATTTTCGATTAGCTCAGTATCATTTTTGAAAGGTAAATACCCTCGCTTGAAATTTATTTCAACTTCTTTTTTACCATTAGTAAAGCACTGAAATCCCACCGAGTCCTCTTTAAGGCTTACCTCCTCTACTTGACCAATAGCACAAGTGAGAAATGAACTATAATTATTACTATGAAATTCGTTAAAGCATAATTCAAGTGAGATTTCACTCGAGCGGCACTGAGCAGAGAGTAAAGTGTCCACCGCTTGAGCATTGGCTTGTGGTATTGCTGGAAGGACGAAGAACATAGTGTAGGAAGATGCTAAAAGGCCACAGATCCCAATGAGAAGCAGCCTGTGCATCCTATAAGCATCAGCTAACGAGCCAAAGAGGATATTGCACAACGAACCTACAAAGGTATGGGCAGTCCATATAATCCCTACACCTGCGGCTGATATACCTCGTTGATTAGCCATTGGAGCTAAGAAGGATAGAAACGCAGATCCTGGAGGGATGAAAATAATTCTTTAAAACAAATAATAATAGAAACCATTATAATAAAATGTAGCCTCTGATACAAAGGTGTTTCAATGTGATA
Source organism: Palaemon carinicauda (assembly GCF_036898095.1). Classification (NCBI taxonomy): domain Eukaryota; kingdom Metazoa; phylum Arthropoda; class Malacostraca; order Decapoda; family Palaemonidae; genus Palaemon; species Palaemon carinicauda. The sequence goes on from NC_090746.1 coordinate 11,182,836, forward strand.
TCTACAATTTTTTTCCGTTGAATAAGATATTAAGATATTAAGTTTGATCAGATAAGAAAGGTTAAATATCGGAAAGAACCAAGACATGAAATTATGACAATTCATTTTAACTCAGAGAATTTCTGTTGATATGGTTTCCATTAATATATAATTCATAGATACTTTAAAACAAAGGAACTTCGGTCCCTAATAGGAATAACATATTCTAAGGCCAAAAATGGAAAGGAAACTGTCAAAGGTAAACTATGAATGCCGAATTTGTGAGGAGAATTATCTTATAGAATTTACCTCCATTCTTGAAGAAATAATGAACTTTGAAAGGCAAAAGAGCCCTATTTATCTTGAAGAGTCCCATTTCTGCTGCTGCTCTTCACAGTATCACGACTGTTACCATATCCTTTTTCCTGAAACAGATAAATGAATGATTTAGTTAGAAATCCACAAAGGGCAGTTAAAAATTAGTGGAACAACGTATAGTCGCCGCAAAGATTCCAGGCAAAATAAGCCCTACCCTCTGATGACTCAAAGCCAATCATGTTGACTCCCGCCGCTGCTGACGTGGGAGACAACGTGATTGGCTATTACGTCATCAGGGGGTTGGGCTTATTTTGTATGGAATCTTTGCAGCAACTATAGTATAAGAACTTGTCATTTTTATAGCGGAGCCTGATTGTGTGAGTCCTTGAGGAACCCTTCAGTTCATAGCTCATCAATTTTCACAAAATTGTTTGCACTTTACTGTTATATACTGCACTGCTTAGGTAAAGGTAAACAAAAGAAAACATTAGGATGAACCCCAAATCTTATGTATTACTCTTATAAATGCAATGTGTATATACGCATAAAAACGAGTATAAAAGCATGGTAGTACAAGACAAGAAATAGACATGGACACTATTCATGGGGATATATCAATAAGATACATATAAAGACTAACTGCAAACGTATCTTAATTAGTATAAAATACGAATTGAGGGACAATAAATACTTTCAAACCAATGATAGCCAATAGGAAAGAATTTCTGCAATAAAATTCTTTATCTTATCTTTGATGTGTGATCCTTAAAAGTGCAATAAGATACATCTAGTGTTTTTTATTGAATTAATTTATCAATACAATCATTTATGCTCATAGATATCCTACAGCTAAATGCCATGAGACCCATAGCGGCCAGTGGGGGGGGGGGGGGGGGCAGTGGCTAGTATGGTGATCATTGTAAATATACGTCGCAAACACAGTTTATCGTAAAACATGTGCATAGCTCTTCGAGATTTACCTAGCTTCTATTTCGATATGTTATACTGGATAGATATGTACCTAAATATTATAATTCTTTAATGTATATATATATATATATATATATATATGTATAAATATATATATACACATATATTCAGTATATATATATACATATATATATATATATATATATATATATGTAAATATATATATATATGGATAAATATCAACACAACATCGTGTTCAAATAGAAACAAATTTCTACCTCATACTTGGGATCGAACGCTAGCCCCTTCTAATGAAAGGCCAGGTCGAAACCAACCATGCCACGAGAGCCCATAAAAGGAAATCTGAACCTGACCCTAATCTAGCTGTCCGAGGATTTACCTGGTGAGACATCAGTCTCTTTACCAGCGAGTTTTACCAGATTTCCCCGGGCCACCACGTGACACAATTGGTAGTAATTCATTCAAATTACCCCTAATGAGTCAATATGGATAAATATCAACACAACATCGTGTTCAAATAGAAACAAATTTCTACCTCATACTTGGGATCGAACGCTAGCCCCTTCTAATGAAAGGCCAGGTCGAAACCAACCATGCCACGAGAGCCCATAAAAGGAAATCTGAACCTGACCCTAATCTAGCTGTCCGAGGATTTACCTGGTGAGACATCAGTCTCTTTACCAGCGAGTTTTACCAGATTTCCCCGGGCCACCACGTGACACAATTGGTAGTAATTCATTCAAATTACCCCTAATGAGTCAATATGGATAAATATCAACACAACATCGTGTTCAAATAGAAACAAATTTCTACCTCATACTTGGGATCGAACGCTATTGGCGTAAGGGGCATCGATTAGATTTTGCCAGTAATCTCTATTTTGAGCTTTTAATTCAATACTATCCCATTCGTCATCTCCTACATCACACTTCATAGTCCTCAACCATGGAGCCCTGGGCTTTCCAACTCTTATAGAGCCTTTTGGAGCACAGTTAAACTTTTCTCTCTCGGGGAGTGCGAAGAGCATGCCAAAACCATCTCCATTTGCCCCTCACAATAATCTCATCCACATATAGCACTCGAATAATCTCTCTTATAGTTTCATTTCTAATCCTGTCTTGTCATTTAACTCCAAATTCTTATGAGGGTTTTTTCTCAAATCTGCTAAATCTCTTGGAGATTGTTTCATTGTTATACCATGACTCACGTCCATACTGTAACAGAGATCTCACTACACTGATATATAGCTTGATTTTTTCATGCAATTTCAAGCGATTTGGTTTCCAAATTTTACTTAACGTAGCCAATGTCTAATTTGCTTTTTTTAATAAATCATTAAACTTCAATTCTAAAGACCCTGTATTAGAGATCGTAGTTCCTAAATACTTGAATGATTTTACCTCATTAATCATTTCTCCTTCTAATAATATTTCATCTTCCATTGCTTATTCTGTTCTTATCACCTCTGCCCAACCTCTTGTGATATTTCCTGCATTCTGGTAAGCAAGCATTGCAAATCCTGTGGTGTTCTGCTAATAAGGACAGCATAATCAGCATACTCCAAGTCAGCTAATTTCCTATTACCAATTCAGTCCAATCCTTTTCCACCATCTCCAACTGTTCTACGGATTACGGAATCCACGAGGAGGATAAAAAACGTTAGTGACAACACATCCCCTTGCAGTACTCCACTGTTCACTGGAAATTCATTTGATAGGACTCCACTAACATTAACTTTGCACTTGCTATGCTTATAAACAGACTTAATCAAATTCACATATTTAAGAGGAATTCCACAATAACGCAGAACTCGCCACAAAACTGGCCAGTGTGTGTTCTGGATCTCTTTTTCTAATCATTCCATTTGACACTGACAGTATCTCATTAAAAGCTGTTTTTTTTTCTTGACCTTATTTTACCCTGGCTACGAGCCTCCATTAGATGAACACCCATTGATTTAAAGTTTTGATATTACCTTTAATCTTAATAACAGATTCCTTCCAGTTATTATTATTATTATCATTATTATTATTATAATTATTATCATTATTATTATTTGCTAAGCTACAGCCCTAGTTGGAAAAGCAGGATGCTATAAGCCCAGGGGCCCCAACAGGGAAAATAGCCCAGTGAGGAAAGGAAACAAGGCAAAATTAAATATTTTAAGAGCAGTAACAACATTAAAATAAATATTTTCTATACAAACTATAAAAACTTTAACAAAACAAGAGGAAGAGAAATTAGATAGAATAGTGTATCGAGTGTACCGTCAAGAAAGTGAACTCTAACCCAAGACAGTGGAAGACCATGGTACAGAGGCTATGGCACTACCCAGTTATAATAT
>NC_090746.1:11191427-11201427 GCF_036898095.1 Palaemon carinicauda
CTTCTACGAGAAGAACACTCATAATCACACCATCATTCTCTAGTCTTGGGTAGTGCCATAGCCTCTGTACCATGACTTTCCACTGTCTTGGAATAGAATTCTCTTGCTTAAGGGTACACTCGAGCACACTATTCTATCTTATTTCTCTACCTCTTGTTTTTTGAAGTTTTTATAGTTTATATATGAGAGATTTATTTTAATGTTCTTACTGTTATAAAAAATATTTTATTTCAATTGCTAATTACTTCTCTTGTAGTTCATTCATTTCCTTATTTCCTTTCCTAACTGTCCTATTTCCTTGTTGAAGCCTTGGGCTTATAGCATCCTGCTTTTCCAACTAGGGTAGTAGCTTAGCAAGTAATAATAATAATAATAATAATAATAATAATAATAATAATAATAATAATCATAAAAATGATGATAACAATAATAATAACAACAACAACAACAACAACAACAACAACAACAACAACAATAATAATAATAATAATAATAATAATAATAGTGTTCTTGGCCCATTACTCTTCATACTATATACACATGATCTGCAGTTTGGCACAGAAAACTAGCTCGTTGCATATGCAATAATGTTACTCTCTTTGCCTCGATTCCATTTCTTGAATTTAGCTCTGGTGTTGCTGAATCCCTTGGCTAAAACTTGTGCATGGTGCAAATTAAAAACCCTAACAAAACTCAAAACATGACTGTAAGTAGGTCGAGGAGAGTGGCTCCTTAACATCCAGATCTCTTCATTGATATTTCTTCAACTACTGTATATACAATCATTTAAAATTTCAGGTGTGCTTCTTGATTCTAAAATTACTTTTGAAAAACACAGTTGGTCTGTTGCTTCTTTAATTCCACAAAAAAATTGGCTTATTGAGAGTCCTTTAAGATTTTCGGGGATCAGTCTATTCTGAAGAAATATTTTAATCCTTTCATTCTATCTTGTTTCAAGTATTGTTCTCCTGTCTGGTCTTCAGCTGCTGACTCTCATCTTAATTTTTTTTTGACAAAAACTTATTCCTGATCTACATATCAATCTCTGGCACCGTCGTCTGGTTAGTTTTTTTTTTTTTATATATAATTCTGACCATCCTTTGCATTCAGATTTTGACCAGACAGCACAATCCTTTATGTAGCATTAGCTATTAATTGTAACAGTCTTGTTATGGCCAGATTTTGGAATGATCTTTCTAATCGAGCAGGTGAACCGCTGGAACTTCAGAAGTTCAAAATAGCAACGAATGCTTTTATGTTGAACAGGTTGATATAAGTCTCCCTTCATGATTTATAGATGGCAGATCTATTTTAATGTTCTTACTCATCTCAATATATTTTATAATATTCTTTGCATTAATTCTAATATAGTTTACCGTTTTACTTATTTTCTTCCTTCAATGGGATATTTTTCCCTGTTGGACCCCATGGGTTTACAGCAACAATGATGACTGCCCATCTTTTTAGTCATCTCATCAAAATGGTGATGTACTGTATAATGATTTCAAATTCAGGTAAAACATATTTTGCTTGAGAAACATGTTATTAAATATCTATTAACCGCTTGGCAAATCTCTAGACAAGACAATGTGATAATTTTTCCACAATTTACTTCATAGTTTTTTTGTATTCCTAATTTCACTATAATCCCCTCTCTTCATATTTATCATTATTATCATTGTTATTATCATTATTATTATTATTATTATTATTACTACTACTACTACTAGCCAAGCTGCAACCCTAGTTGGAAAAGCAAGATGCTATAAGCCCAAGGGCTCCAACAGGGAAAAATAGCCCAGTGAGGAAAGGAAACAAGGAAATAAATAAACGATATAAGAAGAAATGAAAAATTAAAATAAAATATTTAAGAAAAAACACTAACAATAACATTTACTTATTCTTGAGTAATTTCTATCTTTGTTGTTCATCTCCTCTTTAGGTTAAAGGAGGCTAAGTCAGAAAAGGTTTTTTTTTTTCATGGACTGTATGAAGAGAAAGATTAAACTAATATAATGAAAAATTAGATTAGACTCGGTTTCATAGAAAAGTTGTAAAAGTAGCAGGCAAAGTTATCAATCTTAAACTTGTTTAACATATAAAAGTGCGATAATTTCAAGTGCAATAAATTAGAAATTTGCAAAAGCAAGGGTGAACATGGGGAATCTAAAATAACAGAGTGAAACTGCTCTCTGAGAATAAACTTATTCTAGAGAGCACAAGTCTACCACACCATCTTAAACTATGTAAGAGTACAACATGGCCACGGTCTTTCTCCACTGCTGATTGTTCTCAAACAGACCCTCAATTGTTTCTTTCTTGTGCATGATCCTCCTCTTGAAGAAGAATATATATATATATATATATATATATATATATATATATATATATATATATATATATATATACTGTACCGTAAGCGTATCACATACGCGTATACTGTAAGAGCATTTCGTTTTTTTTATATAGATGTATATTGTCGCTATCACTCTCCCCTCGTACTGATAACCTGTTTATTATTATTATTATTATTATTATTATTATTATTATTATTCTTATTATTATTATTACTATCATTATTATTATTATTATCATTATTATTATTATTATTATTATTAAATGCTAAGCTACAACCCTGGTTAGAAAAGCAGGATGCTATAAGCCCAGGGGCCCCAACAGGGAAAATAGCCCAGTGAAGAAAGAAAACAAGGAAAAATAATATATTTTAAGAATAGTAATAACATTAAAATACATATTTCCTATATAAACTATAAAAACATTAACAAAACAAGATGAAGAGAAACTAGATAGAACAGTGTGCCCGAGTGTACCCACAAGCAAGAGAACTCTAACCCAAGACAGTGGAAGACACTGGTGCCCTAGCCAACCTACTACCTATTTATGCCTGGAATTGCTTGTATCAATCTATTTGAATTGCTGTGGCCTTCTTTCACTGAAACTGTTGTTATAAAAGCTCCATGCCTGTTGAAATAAAGTTAGTTGCAGTCACCCCGAGGTCACCAATGTGCAGGTGCACCAGTTGGGTATTAACTGAAAAGCGGAGTGACTGCAACTAACTTTATTTCAACAGACAACAAGCTTTTATAGCAAAAGTTTCAGTGAAAGAAGGTAAAAAAAAAATCAAACAGATTGATACAAGTAGATACAGGCATAAATAGGTTATCAATTCGAGGGGAGGGCGATAAGGGAAAGAAAAAAAAAAAAAAAAAAAACAGAAGTAAAGTTACAATGTAGGAGCGTGTCATGCAATAGCGTTACAATATCATCAACAATATCTTTCTCCCGCTAAAAGGGTTATGCTTCCCCTATCACTTGGCTGCGATCCACTACATAATCACTGCTTAGGTTAACAGAGGTGTAATAGGTTTCAACAGAAAGACCGTTAATATATTCTTTTCCTTTATTTAGTACTTTTTCATATGCAAAATGTTGTTTTTTTTTTTCACTTGCCATTCCCATGGCATCCTCTCCTTTTTATTACCTTAAGTACAGTCGCTTCACAATGATTAAAGTTTTCTGCCCATATCGGTCTCTGAAGTATAGAATAAAGAAAAGAAAAAAATAGTTCTGTGGGACGAACAACAACAAAAAAATAGTTCCCTACGAAGTACGGTTTCATAAAAAACTGATTAGTTTAGGTATAGTTGATGAGAGACAAGGTAAAGGCTGTTGATAGTTTTAGGTGGTTTCAATAAGATATTATTGTTAAAAGCTAGGCTATAACCCTAGTAGAAAAAGCAAGATGCTATAAGCCCAAGGGCCCCCAGAGGGAAAAATTTCCCAGTGAGGAAAGGAAATAAGGAAATAAATTACAATAGAAGAATAAACAATTAAAGTAGATCCTTCACATAAAAATTATAAAACATTTAAAAAGAAAAAAAAAGAGGAAGAGATATGAGATAAAACAAGACAGTGGAAGGCCATGGTACAGAGGTTATGGCACTACCCAAGACTGGAGAACAATGGTTCGATTTAGAGTGTCCATCTCCTATAAGGGCCCGCATTATGGATATTGTTTTAGTATTTTTCCTGAAAAGTAAATGAACTATCTAAAATGATTTTTAAAAGTTCGACGAAGGGGCTACTATATAAAAACACCCCATTTGAAAATGACAAGAAAAACCATTATGCAATAGAACTCAAACCTATTTTCAAATATTGTTGAGAAAATAACGTCTGTCATAGGAAAATAAGTCTCCTTTGTGAAGTGTTATTATTATTATTAATATTATTATTATTAATATTATTATTATTATTATTATTATTATTATTACTTGCCAAGCTACAACGCTAGTTGGAAAAGCAGAATGCTATAAGCCCTGGGGGTCCAACAGGGAAAATAGCCCAGTGAGGAAAGGAAACAAGGGAAAATAAAATATTTTAAGAACATTATTAGCATCAAACTAAATATTTCATTAATAAACTGTAAAACCTTTAACAAAACAAGAGGAAGAGAAATAACATAGAATAGTAAGATGAAGTGTACCCTCGACCAAGAGAACTCTAGTGTGCTGGAAGACAGCTCTCGTTTTTCCAGTTATTTTAAAGGGTCATGTCGGGTCCTGAAATTACCTGTTGTATCTGTGTGTATGTGTGTGATATGCGTGTCATTTCTTCAGCTAACATGTTTTCCTATAACAAACCATAATTGTATCTGGCGTATCATCTTGCATTCCTGTTTTGCCTGATCCTACGCAACACCTTTGCTAAGATGACAAACGTGATTTCCTTTGTATCCATATCTCATTCGAATAAAATATCAGGTGTGTTTTTGTGCCAGAACGGAAACATAATAAAAGTATCAGAATCTTATTGGGAAGCAAACGCATGAACACACATACAGTACACATACAAACATACAGTATGTATATATATGTAAATATATAAGTATATATACATAGTATATATATGTGGGTGTATGTAAATGTGTATACATGTATATATCACACACACGCATATATATATATATATATATATATATATATATATATATATATATATATAAACATATATATACAATATATATATAAATATATATACATAAATATACATACATACATACAATTATACATATACACACATATATATACAGTATAAATATAAATATATATATTAATATATATACATATGTATACACTAACACACACACACACACACATATATATATATATATATATATATATATATATATATATATATATATGTATATATGTAACAACAACACAACACAAATGCAGACGTTTCTAGTCCACTGCAGGACAAAGACCTCAGACAAGTCATTCCTGTCTGAGGTTGGCCAGTTTTCATCACCACGTTAGCCAGGACGGTTTAGTGATGGTAGGAGTCTTATGGTCTGGTCGCTCATAGCAAACCAACCTTCTATTGGTGGTACTGACTAGTACAGCTTTGCTGATCATGGGAATACACAAACCCTTTCATCACGTTAAGGTATTCACACTCAGAAAGGGTATATGTATGTGTATGTATGAATATATATATATATAGATATATATATATATATATATATATATATATATATATATACACACACACACAAATATATGTATATATACATATATATATGTATATATATACTGTGTGTATATATATATATATATATATATATATATATATATACATATATATACATATATATATATATATATATATATATATATATATATATATATATATTATAGGCACAAAAGGGAAAGTGAAATGAATCGATATGAATTAGTACTTTCGTCTCATCAATGACTACCCTTGTTACAATGCCGCCTAAAAATATACAAGGGTAACATATTTATACAGAAGGGGATTCATAATATCAGTTTCTTAGTGATTTCATTAAGTAAGATTTAAGAAAAGAAGATAATATAGGATTACTGGAAATAAGATCAGATCTTTGATTTAAGTTATGACCTTGGTTACAATATTTATCTGAGTTGTGCCATCATTATGGGTCTTGTCAACCTATTCTAAAACCAAAGCTATTAGTGTATCTAAAGGAAACAAGTGTGTAAAATCTAAAAAATAATGGCACCAGACTGGACATTCACCCTGAAATCCATGATCTTTGGCCCATATGCAATATTTTTTTTTTCAAATCAGAAATTTGGGGTAGTGGAAACTGAAAGGTTAATTTCTCAGCTACCATATAACCTCTAACAAGGATTTGCTAGTCAAAATGTTTGTTTTCATTCGATCTAGATAAAAATTGAATACAAGTTAAGCAAATTACTACAAAAATGCGGTGACACGCGGTCAAAGTGTCACCAAAATTGGGAGTCGCCATGAATTTCGCCTATCAATGGGAAATGTGAATTGTGTCTTAAAAATGGCAGATTTTGACTTAATTTGCCTCTATTTATGAATAAAATGGATAGATTTAGCTATATATTGAGTACAACTTAGAATCAACAAATCATCCTTAGTCACACAAAAGGACGGATATTGGTGCGATCATTTTTCACCACTTTTGGCAACAATAATTATGTAACATTCTAAAAACATTAAAAACTATATAACCTCGACATCCGCTCGTCAAATTTTTTCTTTGATTCAGTATGTCTTTTGGAAATGGAAATAGATTAATTAATTCATGTAAATTGATGCAAAAGTGATGTCATGTAGCATCATCAAACAAATGCAAACTGGAAACAGCTTTGGGAAAGTTGTTTTCTCCCAAAAGAAATAATAAGGAAGAACTACTGTACCTATCGTATGGAAGAGACTGCAAATGTAGGCTATTCCGCAAAAAAGGACATGCATATTAACAGCTTTTAAGTCTATAAAATGATTTAGTCACACAGATATTTCTCATACTTAGAGTCATCTGAATCCGAGTCATAATGGTCCTTCCTGTCGTCATCTTCATCTGTAGCCACCTAATCACTCTGATTGGCATTCATTTCGAGTGAAGATAACATTTGTTGAGCTTCAAACTACATTATTTCCAGGTTCTGATAACAGAACCTATTTAAGCTTGCCTTCACATGTATTATTTTGTTTGAATTTCTGTGATATTGTTGCTCGGAACTGCTTGTATATAAACTCGTTATCTGTTGAATAAAGGTTACGTGCATTAACCTCGCCTCTCTGTTAACAACCACCTCGCACATTGGTGACCCTCGGAGATGTCAGCTCCTCCCCGCCTTTTTCTTCCCCACTGCTATGCCCTACCCTTGTTATAATGCCGCCTAAAAATCCTGACTATGTAACCAACGCTGCATCACTGAAACAGCCGCCCTTTGCCATCAGAGAAGCAATGGTTTGATTGCCGAGTGCCGAAGTTCAGTTTCACATCAGAGGTTTTGCTCGCCCTCGGGAAAATGACCAATATTGCTTGCTAACAACGCAGATGGCTCTCCTCGGGAAGTGAACCGACTTCGTGCCCATTGGGTACGATGTCCAACTGAACCTGTCTGCTCTGCCATCCCCGAAGTCGATACTTTGCCCATGAAGGACCCGATGACCAAATTCGACGCCCTTATGGACAGCCACTTCACCATCTTCAAGACCTCCATCAAAGCTTCCATTCCTAACAAAGAGGACTACTCAAAACTGACTGAAGCAGATGTAAATGTGGTAAGACTCAGACACCCACCTCATGACACGCCAGAGCGGCAATAAAACCGTTCACCTCTCACATAGGCCACCCCTCACTCATGCCCCAACAAATGACCTCTCCAGTCACTTATTCTTGCCCATCAGCACAGTTCTGCTACTATCACTCCAGACTCGGGGTTACTGCAAAGAAATCTGTGAATGGTTGTCGGTGGTTAAAAAAAAATGAAAGTAGGCCATCACTTGTGGCGGTGGTCTCCCCTGTCACTAATCTTTTCTTTTTGCATGACACAGGTACAGTTGCGCGGTTTTTGGTAGACACTGGTGCTTGCTGTTCCCTTCTACCAAAGTCACTCTCCAGGAAACAATGTGGTCATTCTAAACCTGCTGATGTCTGCCTGGTAGCTTCTAATGAATCTGAGATCCCAAACCAATAGAAATTCCTCGTTGCAAATTTACCATTGCCACTACTTGTTACGGATTTCCTCGCACATTTCCCTCTCCTGGTTAATGTGGGGCGTCGACAATTAGCCATTGCAGACTTGTACTCGTCGACACCTCTTCAACCCTCCAACCTCACACTCCCTATCAGCGGACCCACGGATGCCTATGCTCACCTCCTCGCGTCGTACCTGGAAGTCGTTTGTCCTGAACTTTGTCAAACATCCTTGGTTCCTGCCAAGCACGGTATCTATGACCATATCAAGGCAACGGGGCCTCCATTGTTCTGCAGATTCAGGCATCTAACCCCGGATCGTTTGGAAGCCGCTACACAAACGTTCACTGAAATGGAAGAAATGGGCTTTTGCCAAAATAACTTAAGCCCATGGTCATCGCCCTTACACATCGCTCTGAAGAAGGATGGCTCCCTATGCCCTTGTGAGGATTACAGGCATCTGGATATACAGATAGAACCGGATCACTACCCCCTCACAAACATCGCCGACGTTACCTACTACTGTACTTGCCCAAAGTGAAAGATTTCTTCATGCTCAACTTCCTGAAAGGGAGTTATCAGGTGCCCATGAACCTAGAAGACATCCCCAAGATCACCATCACCACCCCCTTAGGTAGATACACCATCAATTATTCCCATTTTGGCTTTTGTAATGCTGAGCTTCTTTTCAACACTTCATGGATGGCATCTTAGACCACTTCCCCTTCTGCAATGTTATGTATACAACATACCTCTCTTCTGTGCTTCCAAAAAGGATCACTTCCATAGCCTACGTATTGTTTTCGACCACTACAACAGAACGGCCTTCTGGTTTGGTACGAAAAGAATACCTTTGGCACCAGCGAAATATTGTTCTTAGTGCACCGCATCATTCCTGAAAATGTCCACCCCTTCCCTGAAAAGGTTGCAGCCGTTCAGAACTTCCCCATGCCCTCGACCATCAAAGTACTGCAAGAATTCTTGGGCATGATAAATCATTATCACCGGTTCCTGACAGCAATCACCACCACTCTTGTCCCCCTCTACGCCTCGCTCTAGAGCAAGCCATAAGACCTGAAGTGGGGTCCACTTCAAGATGCGACCTCTGCAACGCAAAGGATGCCCCATCAACTGCTTCTGCTCTCAAGATTCTCTCCACCCATGCCAGTGATGTGCTATTGGTGCAGTACTCGAGTAGGTGGTCAATGGCTCGCCTCACCCATTGGCCTTCTTCATTAAAAACTGTCCAAGGCAGAATCCGGCTACTCTACCTTCGACTGAGAATTACTGGAGGTGCATTTAGCTGTCTATCACTTTCGCCACTTCTTAGAAAGCAGGCCCTTCACCATTTGCATGGACCACATGCCTCTGGTGCATGCCTTCACTCGACAGCCTGGTCCATCCTTCAACGCCGAAATCTCTCCGCCGTGGCTGAATACAACTGCACCCTCCAACATGTCCCTTGGAAAATGAGTCCCGTTGCCAATGCCCTGTTAAGAAACACATTGGCTGCCGTTCACCTGGGATTAGATTACAACACCTTGGCAGAAGCCCAACGAAAAGATCCAAGAATACCAAGCATGTAAGACATCCAGCACATCCCTCCACTAGGAAGATGTTGCCTTCGACGACTCCAACGCCACCCTTCTCTGCGATATCAGTACTAGTAGACCATGAATGTGGATACCTGCTTTCATGCGCCATCTGGTGACAAAGCATTATTGAAGATGCTAAAGATTGGGTCTGCAATGGGTCTGCACCTGTACCTCATCCTAAACTTCCAAAGTACATCCACCCACGGATTCAGGAGTGTTCACCTGTCCTCAACCTCAGCATCGTTTTGCCCACATCCACGTCGACATAGTAGGTCCCTACCTGCACCACAAGGACACCGTTACCTGTTTACCATCATTGATCACTCCATGCGGTAGCGTGAAGCAATTCCCATGCAAACTGCAACATCTGCCTCACATACAT
>NC_090746.1:11206427-11236427 GCF_036898095.1 Palaemon carinicauda
TCCTCATACACCAGACAACACTAAGCTAACTAAACAATTCTTTACTGGAGGGGTCAACTACTAGCCTTTAATTGTTCAGTGGATACTTTCCCGTTGGCAAGGGTAGAAGAGACTCTTGAGCTATGGTAAGCAGCTCTTCTAGAAGAACACTTCAAAATCAAACAATTGTTTTGTAGTCTTGGGTACTGCAATACCCCTGTACCATGGTCTTCCACTGTCTTGGGATAGGATTCTTTTGCTTGAGGGCAAACTTATGCACTCTCTTCTTGCTGTTTTCTCTTTCTCATTTTTTTTTAAATGGTGTATTGTGCATACTTAATCGTCATAGGCAGGATTAAAGAAATCTATAATTTGGCATCCATTTGTTTAACACAATTCGAGTGTGCTGAATCCAAATCTGACACCCGCCACTCTCAATTTTTTGTTTCTGCACCTAAAATTGCAAAGAAACAACATGGCCACCGGAATTACCAATATCGTCAAAATGTCAGTTCTAATTGGCCAGAATCACGATTTTATATTGGTTTACTATGTTTTTGACCGAGTTTTCGGAATTTTGACAAAAATTCTTTTTTATTGAATCTTATTTTCAATTCTATGTAACCAAAAATTCAGCCACTAAGGCTAAATATAGATATTGATAATATCTAGATCAAGAAAGTCAATATTGAGGAATATTGAATATTTCAAGAATTCCATGTGAAGAAAATGGGGGAAAAGGATGGCCCCACTGTTACAACGTTGGTTGGCAATAAGGGATTCCATTCAATGGGTAAATATAGACTGTTGGTAACGTCCTTTCCAGGTGATTGCAAGACCTGGGTTTGAGTCCTACTCAAACTCGTTAGTTCCTCAGGTTCTTGCAACCTCACCATCCTTGTGACCTAAAGATGGGCGATTTGGGGGAGCATACAGGTCTACCTGAGTCATTACATGGCTCTTCTGGTCCTAGCTTGGGTGGAGAGGGGGCTTGGGTGCTCATATGTATATATGGTCAGTCTCTAGCGCAGTGTCATGCTTGCTAGGGCAATGTCACTGTCCCTTGCATCTGCCATTCATGAGCGGCGTTTAAGTTTCCTACTTCCAGAACTGACGAGAATAATTCATCCTCCATTTCCCTTTAAATGAAGGATGTGTGAACAACGATTAAACGTCGACACTGGTGATTTCTTTTTTAGAATTCAAGAAAGTCTGTTGCATTACTCTTACGTGACCAGGACACTCCTGACTTGAGCTTTCATAACATTTGCTAATATACAGTCAAACGCTTTGCTTCAAGCCCTTGTGCTAACAACGACCATTTTGAAAGAAACTAAAGTTTATGATTTTTGGAAAGGCCATTAAATGTAATGGGTGAGGCTGACTATTTTAGGAAAAAAGTATTATCCCTCTGAGTTCCCGATTTATTTACTCAGACAGTATTATCCAAGATAACAATTGTCAGTTTTGTCTGCTATCATCGCTATGTTATATTCATTTAATCTCCCCTCTGCTTCCATAGATTTATCCGGAGAAAAAAAGTCTTTCTCATGGATTCAAAAACAATTCTAATTAGAGGGGCACTCAGTAGAGCGCAGACCTCCGACGCGGCAGCTTATCTCTCGACCTTTTGCTCGACCTTGATCTTTGACATTAATATGTATTAATTGATGTGGATTTTCATACGCTCAAATATGAACCAAATTTGAAGTCTCTGTGATAACGATGTCCAAACTTATGGCTGATTACCTGGCGTGAATTGAACATTTTGCTTACCCGTGACCTTGACCTATGACCTTGACTTTCCAAAATTTATTCATTTTCAGCTTTCTACATAACAGTTAATACCTGCAAGTTTCATTACTCTACTATCAAAATTGTGGCCAAGAAGATGTTCACAAACAAACACAAACACACACAAATAAGGTGTAAAACATAACCTCCTTCCAACTTAGTTGGTGGAGGTAATAAGGGAAAAATTCGATTCTGAAGAATTTTTAATTTCCACGCACTAAGTCTCAAACATTTACCCAGCTTGTAATTGTACTCGAAATTCTCTTCACGATTTCAGTGGTCAACACTATACCCACATCGATTTGTGACAGATGATTTTACTATACACTATTTAACGTCCTATAATTAAAACTTTCCTTCGTCTTTTGAAATCGGTTTGGGAGTTCTTTACAGTGACCATGGAACGAGATATTTTCAAAATATACCATTTTCTAAGAAATATTCATTTTCCTCCTTCGATTTAGAAAAGCCAATTATCAATGTTTTCTTCATCTGCTATGTTCAGACATATTTACATCATTGCGTTCCTTATGAAAATATCCTGATGCTCTTTTATAGCTAGGAACTCACAATCAATTTTCCGGCGGTTATGAAACTTAACTTTAAGAAATGAAAAATCTATATTTCTATTTTTGTCTGTTACCAAACTGGTAAATATTAACAATAGACATTGGAATTCTTAGACTCAATTCAAAGTAATACATGTTGCTCAGTTATATCGTTTTTGGCTCACACTTATAAACTCCTAGTCATGTACAGTATAATGAATTGTTGCGAGATCCGTCTACAAACATGATCCATAATAGAGATCAACTATAAACTTCTTGAGGAAGGTCAGTTACACCATCGATGGTCTATAGATTTCTACTTTTGAGTCCTTTGATTCACCTCATGCTTTAAATATGGCTATACGTCCACAAAATAATGAAAAGCTACTCAAGATCCCTCTATCCCCATGATCCATATTAAGAACTTCAGTAAAAACTTTTATGATCATTATCATTATTATTATTATTATTATTATTATTATTATTATCATTATTATTATTATTATTATTATCATTTATTATTATTATTATTATTATTATTATTATTATTATTATTATTATTATTATCATTTATTATTATTATTATTATTATTATTATTATTATTATTATTATTATTATTATTACAAGCTTAAGTAAAACCCCAATTGGAAATGCAAGATGCTATAAGCACAAGGGCTCCAACAGGGAAAAGTAGCCCAGTTAGGAAACTAAACAAAAGAATAAAAAACTTCAAGAGAGGTAATAAACAATCAAAATAAAATATACTAAGAACAGTAACAGCAACTCTAATAGTACAAAGTTTATTAAACACAAGGGAGCCCCCTCTGACTCACAATTTTCTTTTAGTTTACTTGTAATGTTCTTAAAAAAATATGGAATAAGAAAAATTAATATATCCATGGACTGTTTATAAAAATTAAGTCATTCATCTCAATATAAAAATATTGGATCCAAATATATATATATATATATATATATATATATATATATATATATATATTTAGGCATATTTACAAACATACTGTATACATACATATATATATATATATATATTTATATATGTATATATACATATATATATATATATATATGTATATGTATATATACATATATATATGCATATATATATATATATATATATGTGTGTGTTTATATATATACATATATACATAAACAGTACACACACACACACACACACACACACATATATATATATATATATATATATATATATATATATATATATATATATATGTATATATATATACTATATATACT
The DNA here is from genome assembly GCF_036898095.1 of Palaemon carinicauda. Classification (NCBI taxonomy): domain Eukaryota; kingdom Metazoa; phylum Arthropoda; class Malacostraca; order Decapoda; family Palaemonidae; genus Palaemon; species Palaemon carinicauda. The sequence goes on from NC_090746.1 coordinate 11,210,028, forward strand.
GTATAGAGTGACCATACGTCCCCCTTTAAGGGGGACAGTCTCCCATTTTGACTCCTTGTTCCCCTAAAAATCACTCTCTAAGGGGGACGCCTGAATGTCCCCCTTCCAGTCATATGTCCCACATTTGTCCCCCAATGTATTTAGTTATATGAATTGATGACTTTTATTTTTTACCAAATTTCTAACGTTCACTTTGCTGCCTTATACAGTGTAGCAGTATAGCTTAAGCTCCGTTTTCGTTATACAAACGAAAGAAGAAGGGAACTAAGTTGCATCTTTTTGATGATCCATTTTCAGAGATTTGGCTTTATTTCATGCACGGTCAGAGTACAATTTTCCATGAATACACATTGAAAATAGAGTCCCAAAAAGTTTCTATGATGGAAGTTTCTTGCATCTTGAAAGACTTGAAAATGAAACTAACAGAACGAAGAAGAGAACTGTTCTTCCCAATTGTAATCACTAAGATGCTCCGAGATTTGTAGAGGAGCGGGAATAATGTTGAAAATTTTAAAACTACAGTAGAATCCTTTTATGAAACAGTGGAATAATTAGATCAGTGGACTAAGCCATTTGATGAACTGAAAAATTTTGATTGGGTCCTTTTTCAGAGTAATTCAATATGTTGGTCTCAGGTTCAGGAAGCAGTGAACTATAAGACCTGATTTAGAAATAGATGATAATTAACTTTTGACGAAATTACATGGGTGGAAAATTTCTTGACCGATGAAAAGATGCAACAGTGGAAAGTAAGTGAAGTCGAGGTAGATAGAAAATGGGTAGATATTTTCTGCTACTTTGATAATAAATCATTCCTTTCAGAAACATAACAAAAGTTATTGAATTTTGTCTTGGTCTACCTGGTTCCAATACTCCTACAGAGAGTGTTCTTCCTGATGAACAACATCTGGACACCAGTTACAAGAATCTACTTTGAAGTCTGCACTAATAGTGAAATGTAACTTCGACTTGAATTTCAGTGAATTTAATGAATATTTGGAAACTCGCCCATCGCTCCTAAAGAAACTCAAATCAAGTCAAAAATTCATCAAGGAATGATATAAGATTTTGTTTCCTCTTTTTATGTAATGTGTAAAAATTTCCTTAAGAATTGAAGAATAATTTTCTGTTTAAAATGTAAGCAATAATTTTTGAATAAAAACACTGTAATTGATAGCCGTTCTAAATTATCATAGTTTGTTATTGAATATACTTAGTTAAGATAGAATATATCTAATAATGTACTAAAGAATTATGTATTTTTTTTCCTCTCTTTGTGTGACAATCTTTACAATTTTACCTAATAGAATATATAACAATTTTTATTTAAAATATCAGCAGTAATGTCTGAATAAAAGCACAGTAGAAGACCTTTTATCAGAGCCTGTTTTTGAGAATATCTATTTATTAAACTTAAATTAAGCATTTATGCCATGATGACTCAATATGAGTGCAAATGCACATGAGTTACATACTTCTGTCCCCCTTTGGCTGTTCAAATAAATGGTCACGCTATATATACAGCATATATGTATATATATACATACATATATACATATATATATATGTATATATATACACACATATATATAGCATATATATGTATATATATACTCTATATACAGTATATATGTATATATATACACACATAAATATATATATATATATATATATATATATATATATATATATATATATATCTCTTTTTCTTTTTAAGATAGTAGGCCACCAGCCACCCTTTGACTGGCCACACGGCTCTAAAATGTATCCATCTCTCTGATTACTGCTCATTTTCTTTAGCCTACACATAAACCAAATAGTATGGCCGATTGTTAACATATTTTTCCTCGTTCCTCTGCACTTGAAAACACTGAGACTACCAAATAATTCTCCTTCACAGAAGAGATTAACAACTGCACTCAAATTGCTCAGTGGCTACTTTCCTCTCGGTAAGGGTAGAAGAGACTCTTTCCCTATGGTAAGCATCTCCTCCAAGAGAAGAACACGCAAAAATCAAACCAATCCTCTCTAGTCTTGGGTAGTGCCATAGCCTCTGTACCATGGTATTCCACTGTCATGGGTTAAAGTTCTTTTGCTTGAGGGTACAATCAGGCACACTATTCTATCTCATTTCTCTTCCTTTTGTATTTTTGAAATGGTGTGCTGAGCATTTAATTATTATTATTATTATTATTATTATTATTATTATTATTACTATTATTATTATTATTACTAAGCAATAACTTTAGTTGGAAAAGCAGGGGCCCCAACAGGGAAAATAGCCCAGTGAGGAAAGGAAACAAGAAAAAATAAAATATCTTAAGAACAGTAACAACAATAAAATAAACATTTCAAATATAAACTATAAAAACTTGACAAAACAAGAGGAAGAGAAATAAGATGGAATAGTGTGCCCGAGTGTACCCTCAAGCAAGAGAACTCTAACCCAAGACAGTTTTATTCTTTTAACCAAATTCAAAACATATTCAAATGGGGACTACGAGAATAATTGAAGAACTGCTTGCTATCAGTACTTTTTATTTATTGAAGAATGAAGGTGATATGACGGCAATGTTATTGGGCTATAAGCAACCTCAATAACTTAAGCCAAGTTAGGTCAGTTCTTTTTATAATTATTATTATTATTATTATTATTATTATTATTATTATTATTATTATTATTATTATTATTATTATTATTACCACTATTATTATTATTATTATTATTATTATTATTATTATTATTATTATTATTATTAGCTAAGCTACAACCATAGTTTGAAAAGCAGAATGCTATTAGCCTGAGGTCTCAAACAAGGAAAATAGCCCAGTGAGGAAAGGAAATAAGGGATAGATCTTTCTCTATAAAATGGACCAACTAAATTGATGGTTTGCCATCTTAGACCATTGCCATAAAATGTGTTTGGCGTCTCAGAATGATCTTATTTTATATATATATATATATATATATATATATATATATATATATATATATGTATATGTATATATATATGTCTATATATATATATATATATATATATATATATATATATATATATATATATATATATAATTCATTAGCCATTGCTACTCCTCTGCAGGATAAAGGCCTCATATATGTCTTTCCAGTCTCGTCAGTTTATGGTCTTTCTATGTTAGTCTACAGTCAATACATTGTCTTCTGATCCTTCCTCTGGTTCTTTTACGATGTCTACGGAACCATTTCGTTATTCCTATTGTCTATCTATTGTCTGTAATTCTCATTGTAGCCTATGTCCTGCCCATGTCCATATCTTTTTCTTACAAGTTGTTAGAATATCCTCTACTTTAGTTTGCTCTCGTATCCATGTTGCTCCTTTTCTCTCTTAGTGTTAATTTCATCATTACTCTTTCAGTAGCTCTTTGAGTTGTAACTAGTTTATGTCCTAAGGCTTTAGTAAGGCTCCAAGTTTTTTATGCATAACTTGATACTGGTAGGACCATTTGATAGAATACTTATCTTGTTTTGGGAAAGGGGCATTTTAATTTTCATAATCTCATTTTATTTACCAAAAATCTATCGATCTTATGCTTATCCTTCTTTTAATTCCAGTCTCATGTCCTGGGGAAACTCTTTCTGTCTATCCTATGTACGTATATTCATTATCAATATCTAGATGATCCCTTATTTGTTGTTCCTCTGCATTTCCATTGAATATTATCTTAGTTTTAGTCACATTCATTTTCAGTCCTACATTTCTGCTTCCTCTATTCAAGTCTATTATCATATTTTGCGATTCCTCTCATAATGTAATAGACTGAACTATGTTATCTGCCAATCTTAAGTCATCATGGTATTCTCCAATAATGTTAATGCTTATATTTTCCCATCATGAATTCTTAAAAATTTCTAAGCACACTTTAAATAATTCTCCATCAGAATTTCCTCACTATCTTTATATAGTTTCAGAATGGCTGTACTACCTGGAAATGTATCTTCAAGTGCTCTAACTAAGATTCATCTACTCTTTGTTTTTGAAGAGCTTTCATTACTGCTAAAGTTTAGACAGAACCAAAAGCTTTCTTGTAGTTTATAAATGCCGTGCAAAGTGAATAGTTATAATCAGTTAATTTTTCCATTAACTGGTTAACTATAATACACGAATATAGCCAGTTGTTGAATACCTGCTTCTAAAACCTGCCTGCTTTCTTGGAGTCTTTCTATCCGACCTAAGAGATTTACAATTAGCCTCTACCGTTTAAAGCATTGGCAATGTATGGTCCAGCATGCGGTTTTTCACACTATTAAACATAAAATGATTTAATAATTATTCAAAAAGAGACATTTGGAATAAAGCAGCGAAATATTTTTTTTTTCCTTTATAATTATTCCTTCGTCCTTCATGTCTATGAACGGAGTCATTCTTTACAATCTTCATAAATATTCTATATATTACTGAGAGTGTCTATCTAAAACTTTTCTCTACGATCTTTATAAATATTTTATATATTACTGAGAGTATCTATCTAAACATTCTCTCTACGATCCTTATGAATATTCTATATATTACTGAGAGTATCTATCTATCGATATATACAGTATATATATATATATATATATATATATATATATATATATATATATATATATATATATATATATATATTTATATATACTATATCATAGATATACATATATATATATATATATAATATATCATATATATATATATATATACATTTATAGCTCATCATATATATACATATATATATATATATATATATATATATATATATATACATATATACATATATGTATATATATATACATATATATACATATACAAATATATATAAATATATATATACATATATATACATATATGTGTATATATATGTATATGTATATGTATATATATATATAAATATATATATATGTATACGTATATACAGTAATCTTTATGAGCTTTATTGCTATTTATAGTCCTGCTCACCTGATATATCATTTAGCTGGATAATCATCACCTGGATTTTCCTTATGCTTATAATTATGTTTATGGTACGCTGAGTGGTAATTACTACTGGCATCCAGAGTACATAGTTAAGTACTTGTTTGCTCTCTTTCAAGTACTGAGGCTCATGACAGGTTTTCTGAACGAGTAATGGGAAATATACATTTTGTGAGAGAACTGATAATGAAGTAATATACTTGAGGGATATTTGAAAGGAAATGTAATTCTTAATTATTCGCGTCTATATTTGTGTATTAATAAATTATGTATATACAGTATATGTTTACAAATATCTATCTCTCTATATCATCTACTGTATATACAGTATACATAATGTATGTGTGTATGTATATGTATATGTATGTATATATATATATATATATATATACGTGTATGTATGTACTGTATATATATATATATATATATATATATATATGCTTGCTTATACATATATACTTGCATAACTACATACATACATACATACAGACACATACACACACACACACATATATATATATATATATAAATATATATATACACACATATAGGACCTACATATATACAGTATATATGTGTGTATATAAAACATAAATGTTACATAAATGATGATTGAACACACGTACATGCATATACATATGCATATATATATATATATATATATATATATATATATATATATATATATATACATATGTGTGTGTGTGTGTCTGTATGAATTCATAAACAAATACAAAAATGCAACATAACACTAAAATACGTACTTTGCGAAAGAATGAAATTATGGCAATAAAAAACCCAAAGAATTTCAAGCGAAGCTCTCCTCTCTCGAAGTCCGTCTTGTTGTGTGGAGGATCTCCTCTTTCTTTCAAGACGAAAACATAGCCTTTAGGAGCGTCCACTGACACAAACAAACTGAGAACACTGTTTGCCATGGAAAGAAACATCCGACTGAGGTGACGTTTATTCCTGGAGCCGACTGCAGAGACCTTAGTCTTCGGCAATCGATAACACTGCGTTATTAAGGTCAACTTCTAACTTCTAATATTATAATATAAATGATCTAACGTTACCTGTTTTTTAATTGCCAATTTAAAAACAGAAGTAATGTATTCTTCAACAGTGTTTGCAGTCATATACCTTTAAGTGTAATTTATTGATTTGTTTAATCTTTTCTGGTTAGCTTACCTACGCCATTCTTGCGAGAGGCTGTTGTTTACATTGTAAGATACTCTCGTGAAGTCCAAATATATCATGGAAATCAATTACATATGCCACCCACATACTAACACACGCACACACCCACACACACCCCAACACACACACACATACTTATAATACATATATGATATCAATGTATACTTCTCTCTGTGTGTGTGTGTATATATATATATATATATATATACAGAGAGAGAGAGAGAGAGAGAGAGAGAGAGAGAGAGAAGCATACATTGATATCCTATACAATAATGTAGGAAATTCCATCTAAGCAATTAACAACAGAAGAAGCCCCACATCCTACCACGAAGTCTACAGGACTATCCTATTACTAATAGCCTTTCCTTTTTTTTATGTTAGGTAACATTAATCTTTGCCTTGCACATATTTGGCTTCTTATGTTTATTAAAGGTACTGTTTCATTCAGAAGAATGACAAATATGTAAATGATTCAGTTTCATAATCTTTCTATGTTATTAACTTGCTTTCTAGTTAATATGCTTTAATTAGCATCATAGACTAGTCTTGATGTTGTGAAATGTCCATTATTATAAAACAAACGGCAATTTGTGGTTAAAATTAGTCGACCCCTTAATAGAGTAATTTTGGTGTGCGCATCACAAGAAACTGGCTATCCTTTGATGAAACCTCTTATGGATGCAACCATAGTAGGAAAACACTGAGGACTGTAAAGCGCGAAGTAGGAGATGATGAATGGAGAAGTATTAAATTAAAAGCTCAAGACGGAGACGATTGGCGAAATCTAATCGATGCCCTTTGCGTCAATGGGTGTATGAGGAGATGATGATGATGATTTTGAAATAAATTTTTGCTGAGCTGAAATATGTGACCTTCATATTCATAATGACGGATCAAAAATGACTTCCGAACACTTTTAAAAGTAAGCAGATGAATTAGTCCCAATTTTACAAATGAAATACTAGATAACAGTTCTGTCACATACATAATAGTTTTATGGAGTAGAAAAATTAATATTTATTAATTTTAAAGGTATTCTATTACATTTTCAGCATTCATTTCTTTTATGAAATGGACAAGACTAGGTTATTTTTTATTTACCGTTATAGCCGTGGAAATAATTAATTTACCCTCTTATGTTTAAATGTGAGATTCAATCAGTATAGGCAATCTTAAGTCAACAGACATGAGGTAATAGGTAAAAAAAAAGTATCACAGATCAGAAAGGATTTTGAGCAAAACAGAAACGTTCCTTTTCCCTGCAAATTGGCCTAACATTATATCCCATCCAGAAATCAAGAAGGATTTCTTATGCATGAATTACTCACTAAAGTAAAAGAATAATTCCATAAGGGAAACTATACAGTGAAATGGTCTGAACACAGATTTTCATGCACAGGAGTGGCTGGGGGAGGGGGTAGATGGAAGGGTTGTAGTGGCATAGTTGAAATCACGAAGGGGGAGCCAGCTCTTCACCGATGGAGAAAACAAAATTACTATTAGGGACTAAGAGTAAAGTAAGTTTAATTCAATATGAAGCACAGATTGGTCGAAGGTAGTGTACCTATATAAAGCGAGAGTAGTGCCAACCTCAAAAAAGGGAGCCATTTTGTCACCAGCAGCCAGCAGGCAAGCCCTTCCTACTGGCGGTTCAGCCCGATGTTCTCTCTCTCTCTCTCTCTCTCTCTCTCTCTCTCTCTCTCTCTCTTTCTCTCTCTCTCTCTCTCTCTCTCTCTCTCTCTCTCTCTCTCTCTCTCTCTTCTCATATTGATGAAAGAATGATAAAAAGAACTGAGGGAAAGAATCCCTAATAAAATTGAGTTATGTGGAAACCTAAAGAGTTTATATCCTGAGAAATCAGGTCTGTTGGCACACTCATAAGCAGAAGAGCACGGCATTGTATACTATCAGTTCACTAATTATATGTAAAATAGAAAGAAAATGTACAGACACAGTAATCCATCTTGCAGGCCACTGGCCAATGAGAGACGGTATAATATCAGAAATGCTTCATTTAACTGAATGGTAATTCCCTTGACGTTGATTGGATAAATGAATTGGTTTTCATCTCATCAAAATGTTATGTTAGCCACACGTAGTTGAGATTGTGTAGGATCGAGTGTGCAGACACAAAGGTGTAGAGAGGCGTAACAAATGAGTAGTTGTGTCTGCGGTCGAGAGTTTGTGATTGAGTGCACAAGGTAAACAAAGGCGTAGTTGTGCGAGCTTTGGGCGTAGCTGTGCGAGGTAAGCTCAGAGAACACTCTTCAAGTCGACAACAATCGGTGGAGAGGGGAAACGGTGTTGTTCCCCTTATTATTATGTGAAACTCGTATTTTCTCCCTTGTAAAAGGTATGCACTTGTCTTAATTATAATATGTGTTTTAACTTTAATAACTCTTGATATTGTCCATTGTGGTTATCTTTTCAAATACTATAACAAAATTATCAAGGTTACGATAATTTTGCCAGTACTGAAATTGCTTCATGCTGATCTTTCATGTGGTTGGAATTGTGCCTCCAACCGTAAGTTAAGATGTGCAACATCATTCCAAGATTTGTGAAAGTGTTTATTCTTGAGTTGCCAGGCTAACTGTGCATCGTAACCAGTAGGTTAGGTAAGAGTACAGCATAGCTTAGGCTACAAATTCCATGTCGTTGGACATGGGATCGTTGTCCTAAATAGAAATTTTGCATTACAGGGTACCAGTTTGGAGTACCTGTCATGTACTAGCACTTGTAGAAGTAAGAATTAAAAAAACCCCGAGAATCAGCCTTTCTCTCAACCTCCACTACAAATGAAGATCCGTCCTTCACATCAAGTGCAAGCTAAATTTAAGACTAGGCTTAGATTATTAGGTTATGCCTATGATGTACACAGTAGTAGCCTATTCCAAGGTTTGGTTTGTTATAGATAGGCTAGCCAGGAATAAGTTGATTGTCCTAAACTGAATGGTAGCCTCTGAATGTAAGTCAGGGCAATTGACAACGGTAAGAGTTTAATGAAAAGTCATTTAAATTATATGACATATGGTGACAGAAGTGTGGGATGTAATTATCTAATATAGATTAATATATCCATCCCTACGTCCTAAAGTAGCCACAAAACCATTAGGACTTTATCTATTTTATTATATATATGATAGCCTAACCTAGGGTGATTAGGTCTATATCATCCTAACCTAAAGTACTGTACTATTAGTGTATTTTTTCTTATTGCAGCCTGTGCTGACTATTTCGCTTGTGTTTTTTGTATAACATTGCTCAGAAAATGGAAGGTGAGATTGAAACAGATGATCTATATGATAATCTCTTGTTTGCCATGGATAACCAGAGTAGTTAAATGCAACAAATGTGTGAACAGCTTATTGACATGAAAAGGGAAATATCTAGCTTATCAAATGCTTTACCTGTCACTTCAACCCCATTCCATTCTAACAGAGCTGACACATCTGACATTAACCCTTTTGTTACAGTAGACACAGCTGAGATAACACTGACATCACATAATCAGCCGGCTTCAGTATAGACACATAATTTGCCAACTAGTACATAGCCAGTAGGGCCCTGTGATCCAGTTCAGGGTAGTAACACCATTAATAACCCAATTATTCGGGTAGGTAATGTGCATAACACTATTGATAATCAGTCTAAGGGGTTTTGCTTAAAGCCCAAGGATATTTTGATGTTGAGGTTGTCAGATTTGCAAGGTATTGGGACTGATAATAGACTGGCTAGATTTTTTTGTCAAGTAGAGTTCTGTGTTTCTGCAGATATGGATAGGATCCAAGTAGCACTTACCAGAGTGGATCAAGAAATTGCAACGCTAATAACGGCTGAAATGGCCAAAAGGGGAAATATCATATCTTGGAGTAAAATTAAGGACTTTCTGAATTACCACTTTGCTTGTTCAGTTAATATTACACAGTCTTAGCAGGAAATAGAGATGGAACAGTACAGTGTAGATGAAGGCCCTAGAACATTTGTTAACAGAATGAAATGTAAATTATCTGCCTTTGCATTGAAATTTCCTAAGGATATCCTGCCGAAAGCTGACAATCTTGTAAAAAGGAAGTTGTATAGTGGACTTGACGGTAGATCCCAAGAAAGACTCAAAGATTTCCTTGATGATGGGATACCTTTGGAAAGATTTATTGAACTAGTTGAGTATGAGTATCATTTAGCTATAATAAGTGGAACCGTTACCTAACACGTTTTTCTTGTTAATAAGTCCAATTCCCTTCCAACACCTGCAGTGAATAGTAATGCACAAACCACATCTAAATTGGAGGATCTGCAAAAGCAGGTTAGCTAGCTTTCTGAATGTCCACATGATCCTCCAAGAAGTGTTTGTTTTGAGTGCCTCTGACCTGGTTGTAAAAGAGGTTCAGCAGTGTCCATGTCCTGTCCGAAATGAGTGACTAATGACCAGTAACAGGTCTCCTTCTATCAATTTGATGATAAATCATGTAAAGTGCCATGCCTTAATTGATACTGGTAGTGAAGTAAGTGTAGCACAGAAGAGGCTTAAAGTTTAGGTTTACATTGTAATCAAATGAGGAATATCCTACAACTTACTGGTATGTTCTCCCTGTTCTTGGTACAGTGTATTTGGACGTTCACATTGGTTCCAATGTGGTTACCCATTTATTTACTGTAGTGCCAGATGGTTATTAGGACACAGACGTATTGTTTGGAGTAGATTTGATTAGGTCTACACCAATGACGGGATGATGCAAAGAAAGTAATGGTTTGGGATAGATTTATTTATCCGATAAGATATCTGAGACACAGACCATCTAACAAAAGGGTCAGGCAGATCAAGGTACTCCAACCGAATGAACCTCAAAAAGCTCAGGTTAGACTTAAAAAGAAACTTATTCTACCCCAGTTTACTGCAGGTATTTACACATTATCTGTAGATGAACCTCCTAACACATTGTTAGAATTTGTACCTGAAATTAAGGAGTGTCAAACCCAGTCTGCATTGTGCCTTAAAGTTAATGATGCTCAGGAAGTGTTTTTACCATTGGTAAATAATACGAAAGCTAGGATGATGGAGAAGGTTGGAACTTAATTAGGTTGTTATAGGATAACCAGTGAAGATGATATTGATCAGCCAGTTCCAATGTGTGCGAAAACTAGAATTCAGAATTATTTAGTTTCTCCAGGTGTTGATGTTAGCATCCAATCAGGCAATCCTAGAGAAGAAAAAATTAAATAATTGTTTTCTCAACAAGATAATTCCCATCTTAATGCTGATCAACAGGCAGAATTAAGTGACATGTTAGTTGCAAATCACTCCCTATTCATTCTTGAAGAGAAGGAATTGGGAAAGTTTGGATGTTCAAGCTCATATTGCAGTAAGTAATCCAAATCCAGTTAGGTCTCCCATGTATCAATACCCTGAAAAAGCCAAAACTCTTATTTCCACCATGTTAGGTGATATGGAAGAAAGAGTGATAATAGAACCATCTAATGCAGCATGGTTAAGCCCTATTGTTCTTGTTAGGAAACCCGATCACACTCAAAGGATGTGCCTTGATTACCGTAAAGTCAACACACACCTCCAGGTTGATATTCACCCTTTACCTAGATTAGAGGAAATGGTAGATACAGCTGCAGGAAACCATTATTATGCTTCCTTAGATATGAAAGATGCATATTATCAGGTGGAATTAGATAAAGAGAGCAGGGATTTAACAGCTATTAGTGATGGAGTTTCACTGTATAGATTTAAGGGCCTTCCTTTTGGATAAGTTGCAGTCCAGCTATATTTTCACGTATCATGTCTAATATCTTGGCTCCTCTTATTAAGAAAGGGTGGGTTAAGAATTACTTAGATGATATAGTTGTTTAGGCTCCCAGTTTTCCCATCTTGTTGACAAAGTTAGAGCAACTATTCAAACTTTTCAGTGACAAAGGAGTAAAGTTAAATCTAAAGAAATGTTAGATAGGCCAAAGGGAAATAAAGGTTTTACGTCATATAATCTCCAAGGACGGTTGTAGACCATGTCCAGATAATATCAGAGCAATCGAAGGCATGAAACCACCTACCAATGTTAAGCAAACTAGGAGATTTCTGGGAATGTGTGGGTTTTACAGGAAACACATTAAGGATTATGCTAAAATTGCTGTTGCTCTGACTAATCTCTCAAGAGCGAAAGAACCCTTATTATTATTATTATCATATTATTATTATTATTATTATTATTACTTGCTAAGCTACAACCCTAGTTGGAAAAGGAGGATGCTATAAGCCCCAGGGCCCTAACAGGGAAAATAGCCCAGTGAGGAAAGGAAACAAAGAAAAATAAAATATTTTAAGAACAATAACATCATTAAAATAAATATTTCCCATATAAACTATAAAAACTTTAACAAAACAAGAGAAAGAGAAATTAGATCGAAAAGCGTGCCCGAATGTACCCTCAAGCAAGAGAACTCTAACAAAAGGGACAGTGGAAGACCATGGTACAGAGGCTATGGCACCGCCCAAGACTAGAATCTCAACAGGTGGCTGGTGTCCTGGCCAACCTACTACCTTCCTGCGGACAAAGGATTGTCAGTCCAGCTTTGAGCAGACGAAACAAGCAATAGTCACTGCTGCAGTGTTAATAAAGGCTAAAATAACTAAACCCTTTAAATTATTTACTGATGCTAGTTTAGTTCATATAGGTGCTGTTTTGATGCAGAGACAAGATGATCAGTTGAAACCTGTTGGATATTTCTCGAAGAAACTGAAGCCAGTTGAGCAGTGCTACAGGACCACTGACAGAGAAGCACTTGCTATTGTCTTAGCATGTCGTAGGTTTCATCATTTTCTTTGGGGTGTTCCATTTACCATTCACACAGATCATCAGCCTCTAGTATCGGTGTTCAAGAGAAAGACTAAATCACCTAGAATGAGCAGATGGGTAATTGAGATGCAGGATTACTGGTTCAAGGTAGAATATAGGCCAGGTAAAAATAATCACGTGGCAGATCAACTCAGTAGACCAGTTAGAGCAGTTTTTCATCAGAGTAGGGACGATTATCTCGGTCTGAGCAAGGATGAGTTTAAAGAAAAGTAGTTAGAGGAGCCAAGGAGGCTGAGCTAATAACCTTTCTAGAGAGTCGCAAATTACCATGTAAGAGGTTTCCTAGAGCTTTGATTACACAGTTCCTGTTGTATGAAGGCTTATTATATCTCAGTGCAGATAAAGTTGATAACTCCATTCAGTTGAGATTAATAGTTCCTAGGGATTTAACAAAGGCAGCTTTGGAGTTTGGTCATTGAATCATTGCCAGGTCACTTATGGATACGCAAAACAATTGATGCTATTGAAAACTTATTTTATTAGCCTTATTTGCGATCTGAGGTTACCAAATATGTAAATGAATGTGTCATGTGTCAAAAACATAAAACTAGTGGTTCTTTACAACAACAATTTCAGGAATTGCCTCCAGTAACTAAACCTTTAAAGAGAATCATTCTTAATTTAACAGATATGTTATCTGGTGCAAATGGTTATAGATAAGTATTGATTGTTATTGATCATTATAGCTGGTATGTTAAGTTCTATCCCTTGCGAAGTAAGTCTACAGAGGAGGTACGCAAAAACTTCCTTAGGTATCTGAATGACATTGGTGTACCTATGACTGTCATTCTGGATAATGGTGCTGAATTCATTTCAAAATCAATTTAGAGAATTACGTCGCCAATATAAGATCAATGCAGGTTATATTACCCCATGTCATCAACAAGAAATCAGTGTAAGTGAAAGGATACATAGAATCATGAAAACAGTACTAAACGTGATGTGCAAAGGACATCCTTATCAATGGCCAATGTACTTAGGTGAAACACAGCGTGTGCTCAATTCCACTGTACATACCACTCTTGGTGAACAGCCTCACTATGTATTTTTCTCTCGTAGGGCACCTAGGCAAGTTACTAGTGTGTTACTCACAATAATTGATGGTGTAGAAGAGACAGCTATTGCAAAAGCTCATGAAATAATTCAGAAAACTCACAGAGAGATGGCCAGTAAGTATCGCGCAATAGCCAATCAAAAGAGGAAGAATGAGAAAGTGGATGAAAACTGTTTCGTATGGGTTAAAAATGGAGATGTGATTCCCAGCACAAGTAAAAAGTTAAGCCCAATATGGTCTGGTCCTTATGTAGTAACCAAAGTGTTTCGGGATGGTGGTAAATATGAGTTGAAAAACTTGTTTGACCACACCATTACTGAACGTGCTGCTGACAAAGTAAAAATCTTATGTAGGACAAAAACAGTGGTTAGTGAAAATGCAGGAAATGGATATTATCAATCCAAATGTGAACAAAAGAGTACAAACCAGAGGTGCTAGCAATATTGTTCCTCCTTTTAGATTAATTGAGGAAATTTGAGATCATTATTTTTTTTATACTGTATTTTGTATTTTTGTACTTTTATATGGGAACGTATTTTATTCTGTGCCTTAGAATTGTTCATGCATATAACAATTATGTTAATTTATACGTGTCCTTAAGGGTTATGTTCATAGATTATGGATCTGATGATAACACTTTGTTACCATGAACTTTTACTCGGTTGAGTTTTTGTATCAAAACTCAACCCCATCGAAAAGCTTTACAAACTGTAGTGGAGTTGTTCAAGTTATATGACTGATATGTAAGTTAGTCATTAAGATGCTTCAAGAGGTATACTATCTTCAAAGGAACTTTGCTCCTGGTTAAGGTTATTGAGTGCATGGGACTGAATGACATGAAGAGGTTGTTTTTAAGAAAAATAATCATAAGTGATTATACCCTTAATGAGGAGTGACTACGTCTTAATTGAATTTAAGATCACTCCTAAATAGGTGTTCAACTTGGTAAGGTTATTAGGATGGTTAGGTAGAAATGCACCTTAAGGGTGGCGTCCCACAACTTGCTTTGTATGTTTATCAGCAGACAATGAAGATTAAATGTTGCAGCCTATATCCAGCTGAGAGATGGCTACTATTCATGATTTAAGGCGGGTTTACACGGCCGAACAGCTCGCCGAGCCCGGTTGTCGAACCTACTTGTAGAACGGCTCGAAGAGCTTTCACACAGTACATCGAGCCTCAGTGTGCCTCGTGCTAAAACAACGTCAACATGTCTCTCGACCAGGACGATTTGATAGCCATTGCTTTAGCAGTGGCACTAAGAAAGAAAAAAAAGATCAACATGGACGAAGGATTGCCTACAAAAGAGAGAAATTTTCACCCACCAACTTGCTTGTTACTTTAAAATTAGTTCTTGCAATATTTCATGCAGAGCCACTATTCCTTTGTTTCTGGCTAATTTATTGGAATAGTCTTTTGATTTAACTTTCCATAAAGCTGGATGAGCCCGATATGCATGCATGAAATCAAGTACGACTTCCTTCTCAATCTTGCTTTCATTAACGGCAGCCATTATTCATTTATTGATGATGTTTCCTCTAGCAGGTTTGAATAACAACTGAGGTTCGATGCTCGACACCCGTTCACACGTTCACACCGTTCGTCAAACAATGTAGCTCCGCCCATAAAAGTCAAGATGAGCCTGACTTTCATCGAGCCGCTCGATGAGCGCGCTCGACAACCAAATAGCCCATTTACACGCTCGAACATCAATTCAAACATAGGGTTGTCGAACCAGGCTCGACGAGCTGTTCGCCCGTGTAAACCCCGCTTTACAAGACTTGTTGTTGCTAGAACTGTTATGTACCCTAAACATTGCAGTTAGTTAATAGTCCTTGATAAATGAAAACCAATTTTCGTAGGGGTAAAGTGATGTAATGACAGAAATACTTCATTTAACTGAATGGCAATTCCCTTGACGATGATTGGACTTAATAAACGAATAGGTTTTCTTCTCATCAAAATGTTATGTTAGCCACACGTGGTTGAGATTGTGTAGAATCGAGTGTGCATACGCAGAGGTGTAGAGAGGCGTAACAAAGGGGTAGTTGTGTCTGCGGTCGAGAGTTTGTGATTGAGTGCACAAGGTAAACAAAGGCGTAGTTGTGCGAGCTTTAGGCGTAGCTGTGCGAGGTAAGCTTAGACAACGATCAGTGGAGAGGGGAAACGGTGTTGCTCCCCTTATTATTATGTGAAACTCGTATTTTCTCCCTTGTAAAAGGTATGCAATTGTCTTCGTTATAATATATGTGTTTTAATTTCAATAACACTTGATATTGTCCATTGTGGTTATGTTTTTAAATACAATAACAAAATTATCAAGTAAGGTTACGATAATTTTGCCAGTATTGAAATTGCTTCATGCAGAGCTTTCATGTGGTTGAATTGTGCCTCCAACCATAAGTTAAGATGTGCAACATCATTCCAAGATTTGTGAAAGTGTTTATTCTTGAGTTGCCAGGCTAACTGTGCATCGTAACCAGTAGGTTAGGTAGGAGTACAGTATAACCTAGGCTACAAATTGCATGTTGTTTGACATGGGGTCGTTGTCTTAAATGAAGATTTTTTATTACAGGGTACCAGTTTGAAGTACCTGTCATGTACTAGCACTTGTAGAAGTAAGAATTAAAAAGACCCCAGGAATCAGCCTTTCCCTCAACCTCCACTACAAATGAAGATCTGTCCTTCTCCTGATAGTCCCTGCTGGCTAATGGTCGCCCGAGGAGGACGATGTAAATCGTCTCTGTGGAGACCTAAAACCCGCAACTTTAACTTTTTAACATCAAGTGCAAGCTAAATTTAAGACTAGGCTTAGAGTATTAGGCTATGCCTATGAAGTACACGGTAGTAGCCTATGCTAAGGTTTGATTTGTTATAGATAGGCTAGCCAGGAATAAGTTGATTGTCCTAAATTGAATGGTAGCCTCCGAATGTAAGTCAGGACCATTGACCACGGTAAGAGTTTAATGAAAAGTCCTTTAAATGATATAACAACTGGTGGGTTGGTAGCCTGACACCAGGGAACAAAATGGCGCCCATCAACGCAGTAAGTGGTAACATCTATGACACTGCTCTTGTTTATATAGGCACTCTAGTCGAAAGAACCATGATACTGAGGATACAGGTAAATCAAAGTTGGCCAGTACTCAGCAAGGACTAGGTGTATTCAACCTTGAAAATAATTTAAGGTACAGCAGAACATTACTGCAAGAGATCAAGTTTCACCTGAAATTACAGTCTTTGTTAAATAAAGAAAATCTATGTAGACTGAGAGTCTAGCCCTTAGTTAATGAGACGATTTTAGCTTCAGAAAGACAAAGAAAACTACGTTTTTATATCCTCTTTAACCTTTCCATTACCATTGGTGACTTGGTCAAAATTTAAAAAAGGAATCTATCATTTGAAATCACCCAAATCATATGAAGTTGGTATCTAATGTAAAGATCTTAATGAGAGCTTTCTAATAAATAAGAACAAGGTTGGGTTTATGTTGTCTTGAACGAATTCGCTACATCAGAAGTTTTGCGGAAGTCACCACTGGCAGTGAAAGGGTTAAGAGATCAGTTCTCAAGAACTTTGCTGACTTATATCGGGTTGACTTGAATTAAGCAAAAGCCAGCAAGTTAAGCACAATCAAAGCTAATAGAAATATATTTCAGCAGGTAACTACAGTTTATCATATTGGCAGAAAATTAAAGCGGACTTGGCAAACATATTACAGCATGAGCTACTTCCATACCTTTCTTCTCTGGCCAAATCAGAAACAATGCTACGGACTGGAAACAAATCAAAGTTACAAGACATATTACGTAAACATGTCAAATGCGCATCTACAATGCATTTTCAACCCACCAATTCAGCTATTATCATTGATGAGAAAGCTTAGGAAAACCATATGGAGTCAAAACTTTTGGTGACCTAGCAGATCTATTTGTTAGATCTATTCTGCCATCAAGCATCTTAGAAGTGACAGTTGATCAGTATAGGGAATATTCAATCAAATGTCAAACACGAGGTAAGTTGTCAAAGAAGTATTTGAGAATGTTCCTCTTCCTGCAAATTGACCAAGTTTTATACACCATCCAGAAAATAAAGACTTGGCTAAATTCCTAGGTAATGAACTCATTAATGAAGCACTTACTGATAAATCTGTTGTGATATCTGGAGGCATGCAGGACCATACTCGAGTCAATTCATCAACACTAGCAGAGACCTCCTTATTTCCTTTACTTCCCTTTACGCTTTTCAGTTACACCCGAACAAGCTGACCTAAGTCTCATTTTATAGTTTACATCTGAAAAATCTATTTTAATGCTGCTGCTGTTCTTGAAACACTTAAAATATTTTCTTTTAATTGTTCATTAATTCCATTGTAGTTTCTCTATTTCCTTATTTCCTTTGGAGGAAAATTATCTCAGAAAACGAAGTTATAAATAACTTTGATAAAACCAAGAGCTAAAATAAAAAAAAAAAATAAAAATTGTCTCAATAAATAGACACGAAAAATAAAAATTACTTAAGGACTTTGAGAAAATGAAAATAATAAATTACTTGGCATTCCGTACCTTCAAGCCAGAATACAATGCAAAGTATTGCATGCAAAAATTTATATATATATATATATATATATATATATATATAGAGAGAGAGAGAGAGAGAGAGAGAGAGAGAGAGAGAGAGAGAGAGAGAGAGAGAGAGAGAGAGAGAGAGAGAGAGAGAGAGAGAGAGAGAGAGAGAGAGAATCCTTGGATTGTAGCTGAGCTATAATAACGATGAATTTGGGTCCCACGACTACATATATATTTGGATACTTGACGTGATGATGATGGACATTCCCCGTAAGGTAAAAGGCATACCTTTTCTAATAAATGTCAAATCAAAAGCTGTTAACAAATTTAGAAAAATAGTATTTTACTACTCAATAAATCTGAAACTCTGGTCTTTAATTCTTATGTTATCTATAGACTTGTTAATTTACTGAACATCATGTTTTTCTCTACTGAGAGATAATTTCAGATAATCAGTTTCTTATCGAGTTGATAGATTAGCTTATTGGAGAGAATAAATTCAGTATAGTTTACCTTAGAATTTTCATAGAAAATGAAGCTATCACAGAAAACTATATTTTAAGGGTAACTTTTATTCCATAATATAATATACCTCATGCTGTAATATGTTTGCCAAGTCCACATATGTGTGTGATTTTGTGACCCGATAAAGTCTAAATACCTTATTCATATAAACAAACATTACTTTCCGTGCAAATGGTGCATCATATACTCATCATATACTTCATATCCACCATACTCCTCCAAACAGTCAGATCATTCTCTAAGAAAAAAGGAGACATTTTGAAGTTTTAATGACCTACCATCCGAATGGAGAGATATTATGCTTCGAGATCTTTGCTATGAAGAAATAAAGAGAACTAAAGCAAGGGCATGAAAAGAAAATAAATTCATTAATAGAAATAAGTCCTTCGACCAGAGACGTTAATCAGGACTCATCGAGAGCGGCGAATAGTGCAGATACTAAGAAGGGAGTGTGATATTTAGGAAGGGTAATATATACGACAATATAAAATAAAGGGTTCTAAATTACCCCCAAAAGATTCATGAAAGCCATTGCTGAGTTAAAAAGAGATCTACTGCACAACTACTGAAGACAAAGTTCCTTGGGCACGGCATTACTAAGGATGCCAAGGATTGTGTACACACCTGTACTTCATGCTTTAAAAGTACATCGACATACAGATTCAGGAGTGGGCAACTTCTTGAACCACAATGTCGTTTTGCTCACATTCACATTGACGAGGTAGGCTTCCTACTCACATCACAAGGACACCATTACCTGTTTACTATCACTCCAATCGTTAGAATGAAGCCATTCCCAAGCAAACTGCAACACCCAACTCATGTACATCCACCTTACTCTCAGGGTGGATGGCGAGATTTGGTATCCCTGAGGATATTACTTCTGACTGGTGTACCACTTTCACTTCTAAATTATGGATATCATTAGCTAATCACCTGGGCATCACCACGTATATCCTTGCAACCTACAGAATGGTTGAATGCTTTCATCGCACCCTCAAAGCAGCTTTGATGTCATGCTGCAATGACCCCAACTGATTTACTCAGTTGGAAAAATTACTCCATACCGCCAGACTTATAAGACCCCTGCGAAGAAACAAATCAAAAGATTTAGACACCAAATTAGATTTTATCTCCTCCGAAAATCTCCACTGCATACGTCACGTTGTTGGGAAAATTACTCCATACCGCCAGTCTTACAAGACCCTTGCGAAGCAACACATCAGAAGATTTAAACACCAAATTAAATGTTACCTCCTCCGAGAATCTCCAGTGCCTACGTCACGTTGTTGGGAAAATTACTCAATACTGCCAGACTTTCAAGACCCTTGCGAAGCAACACATCGAAAGATTTGAACACTAAATTAAATGTTACCTCCTCCGACGATCTCCAGTGCCTAAGTCACGTTGTTGGGAAAATTACTCCATACTGCCAGACTTACAAGACCCTGTGAAGAAACACATCCAAAGATTTAAACACCAAATTAAATGTTACTTCCTCCGACGATCTCCAGTGTCTACATCTCGTTGTTGGAAAGATTACTCCATACCGCCATACTTACAAGACCCCTGTGAAGAAACACATCAAAAGATTTAAACACTAAATTAATGGTTACCTCCTCTGACAATCTCCAGTGCCTACGTCTCGTTGTTGGGAAAATTACTCCATACCGCCAGACTTACAAGACCCGTGCGAAGCAACACATCAGAAGATTTAAGCACCAAATTAAATGTTACCTCCTCCGGCAATCTCCAGTGCCTACGTCACGTTGTTGGGAAGATTACTCCATACCGCCAGACTTACAAGCCCTAAGCGAGGCAACACATCAAAAGATTTAAACATGAAATTAAATGTTACCACCTCCAACAATCTCTAGTGCCTACGTCACGTTGTTGGATAATTACACCATGGGGCCAGACTTGCAAGCCCCCAGTGAAGCCACACATATCAAAAGATTTAAATACCAAATTAAATGTTTTTGCAAACATCAACACTTGCAAGCCATCTCTGACACCTCTTGTTATCCATCGCAAGCAGAAGGTTTTCTTAATTGACATTTGTGGCAAAGAAGATTGAGTCTCCATTGATCGCCTTAAACCTGCATATCTCCAGCAAGATGACCCTCTGGACTATCCACATCGGAATAGATTGCCAGAATAGGTATATATTCGTGATATCTATAGTTCCAGAACAGACAGGGTATATGGGAAAGAAAACTGTTTATTCATGTAATCTATTCGAAAACAATTCCAATTAGCTTTCTTGGTCATAGTACATTGTTACTAAAATGCAAAATGGAGGAAATCGAAATTGGGAAAGAATATTGGAATAGTAATCTACTTGAATTAGAAAGACTACAAGAAAGCTATCTTCATTTCTGGCACCATGTTAAATCAAGAAGTCTAGATTTGGTTAACACTATCCTGTGGAGAGAATCAGTTGAAGCATAGTAAAATTCCCTTCATGAAATCGTCAAGGAAATTATCTCAAGTTATATATTTGAAGGTACTCATTTATCAAGCAGTAATTTTAAGAAAGTAAAAGAACTGAAAGAAAGAATTTGTAAAAGACAAAACGATTTTTGTGAAGGAATAAAATTAAGGCCTAGAATAGATGACTTAACTGAAGGAGAAAGGCTGACGGTAAACAGTACTTGCTTTGGATGGATAAGGAAAAGAAAAGAAGAGTAAAGGAAAAGAGTACTGATTATATTACTAAACGTAGACAAGGTAATGGTTCAATAGACACAAGCACAAAATGGTTGCCAATTCTCCTAAAAAAAACATTTTGTGTTGTTAATGAGTTTAGCAGATAATAATACTAAGAGTTGCCAAAAGTGAGTACTTTTCTCATTTGGATGGCAAGGATTAGGATATAATAAACGATTTTGGAGAGGAAGAAGTTTGGATGGCGTTAAAGAATTTGCACTGCAAAAGGTCCCCTGGCAGTGATGGTCTTCTTTTGGAAGTTCAAAATAAATTTTGTAACAAATAGGAATATATGGGAATTGTATGATTTGAGGTGTCTTCCAAGCATATATATGTCAGATTTACAATATCTATGAATTTTGAAGCTGATTAAAAATGGTGATTTAGACCTTGTGCAAATGTTGAGGCCAGTTCCGCTCTCAAGCGTTGATTATCAAATAGTAGGAAAGGTCATAGCAAACAGAATATTAAATGTAAGTTATATAATTTCAAAGGAAGAGTGATGTAGGGTGAAGGATATATCATCTGTAGATTGTAATAACACGGTCATCATCTCCTCTTACGCCTATTGAAGCAAAGGGTCTCTGTTAGATTTCGCCAGTCGTCTCTATCTTGAGCTTCTAAATCAATACTTCTCCATTCATTATCTCCTACTTCGCGCTTCATAGGCCTCATTCATGAAGGCTCTTCTGGTGCCTTGTGGAGCCCAGTTAAAAGTTTGGTGAGCTAATCTCTCTTGGGGAGTGCGAAGAGCATGCCCAAACTTTCTCCATCTACCCCTTACCATGATCTCATCCACATATGGCACTTGAGTAATCTCTCTTATAGTTTTATTTCTAATTCTTTCCTGCCATTCAACTCCCAATATTCTTCTGAGTGCTTTGTTCTCAAATATACAAAATCTGTTGGATATTGTTTCATTGTCATAACACGACCCATGTCCATGCAGTAACACTGATCTAATGATTTATGTATGTAATTTCAGGCAATTTGATTTTCAAATTTTACTTAACCTAGCCATTGTCTGATTTACATTTTTCAGTCTTTCATTTAACTTCCATTCTAAAGACCCTGTATTAGAGATCATAGTTCCTAAATATTCAAACATAACACAATAAGATATGTAATATTTCTAGCAAATAAAAATAACTGAAATGGATATTCTAAATTTAGAATGATCTAAAGCTTTTGATTGGGTTCAAACTGAAGTTTTTTAATGATAATGAAGATATTTGGAATTCAAGCAAAATTGTGGACTTCAGTACAACTTTTTACACAAACTTTAAAAGCTGTTTAAAGGTTTAAAGGCCGCTCATGAATGGCAGAGGTAAGGAACAGAGACATTGCCCTATCGAGCAGCACAATCCCTAGAGATCATATATACATATGATCAGCACTCAAGCCCCCTCTTCAAGCTAGGACCAAGGAGGGTCCGGCAATGGCTACTGATGACCTACAGGCTCTCCCAAACCCCTCATCCTTAGCTCTCACGGATGGTGAGGTTGCAGCGACTAAAGGAACTAATGAATTTGAGCTGGACTTGAAACCCAGTCTGGCAATCACCAGGCAAGGACGTTACTGGATCGGCCACCACAACATTTTATTGGAAAATGTTTTTCTCAACTCTCATTTCCTTTTAAAGAGCCCTGTTAGACAAGTTTTTTCCTATTTTAACGATGATCTGTGTAGTTTTTCAGGAACATTTATTTAGAATAATTAAGGTTAAAGGTAAAATCGCTTGTAAAAATATGAATTATGGGGATAATTTGTCATCCCTATTGTCACCTGGGGAAGGAATTTGTGAAATTTGATAGGCGATGGTTAGATTTGAGCTAGTTGCTGTTGCATCATCGTCATCATCTCCTCCCACGTATATTGACACAAAGGGTCTCGGTTAGATTTCACCAGTCGTCTCTATCTTGAGCTTTTAATTCAATACTTCTCCATTCATCATCTATTTCACGCTTCATGGTCCTTAGCCATGTAGGCCTGGATCTTCAACTCTTCTAGTGCTTTGTGGAGCCCAGTTGAAAGTTTGGTGAACTAATCTCTCTTGGGAAGTGCGAAGAACACGACTAAGCCATCTCACTTGTACAAAATGAAAATTATAAGCCTATGTAAATAAAGTAGACCTAACTTGGACATATTTTATTAATGATACCTTTTAGAAATGCACATAAAAAGAAAGTCAGGTGATTTTTATAAACAAATATTCTGTATATAAAAAGCCGTAAAAAGTTTTGAACCTAACAAAAAAGTTTTAGATTTGGTTAGATCCTTATAGACTTGTGGTGTCCATGAAATTAGCAAATACTTCTTTTATCTTGTTTCAAGGTGAAATTTTCTTGACTATAATGTATATGTCCGGTCTTTGAAGAAGTAGGATATAAAACAAAGCATTGTTAGATCTTTTATTATCTTTGGCTACAACTCACATTGAGAGACGTTCCATCAAATGACCAAGGTCACGATTAAATCTTCCGGCACACATCTTCCAACAACACAAATTTAGGAGAGTGACAACCAACGTTATTCTAAACGTCATTGAGAACTTTCTCAATCCCATCTTCAACTCAGGACGAAGAGGGAGAACATCACTACACAATACGGCAAAGAAGAGGAAGTGAGTGGATTCCTTATTGTATCTAAGAAGGATAAACATAATCACTACATGATTTATTTACTTACGTACGTACACTGTTAAAAATTTGCCGTAAAAGATGGTAAAAAAAAAAACTGGCATAAATGTCAGGCATTGACCGTTTTAAAAACGGATATATTAACGTAAAAGAGTGACACTACGGTCTCCGACCCGTAAAAGATAATAACAAAGTAAGGTAAAAATTACGGTCTCCTGCATTTTACTGAAATACGGCTGAGAACGGTATATTGTTACGGAGAATTTCTAATTAAAATTACGGATTTCTTTAACAGTGTAGATTATCGCGCGAACTTTATATATACCGAGTATATCCACAAATAAGTCAATGAGAATCTTTCCTCACAAATAAACACAACATCTAAAGCTCTTTTCATTAATAATCTGGTTGTAGCGAGGATTCGGGAGAACCGGCTGATATATGTCTCTTTTTTACAGTTTATATATGGAAGATCTGTTTCCCTGTTGTTACTGTTCTTAAGATATTTCATTTCGATTGTTCATTACTTCTCATATAGTTTATTTATTTCCTGATCTCGTTTCCTCACTGGGATATTTTTACCAGTTGGAGCCCTTGGGGCTTGTAGCATACTGCTTTTCCAACTAGGGATGTAGCTTAGCTCGTTTCCTCACTGGGGTATTTCTACCTGTTGGAGCCCTTGGGGTTGTAGCATTCTGCTTTTGCAACTAGGGTTGTAACTTAGCTAGATATAATGATAATAACAATGATAATAATCCAACACCAATAATAATAATAATAATAATAATAATAATAATAATAACAATAATAATAATAATAATAACGTAATGTAAACTCGGCAGTTTCTCTTTTGTTACACTAACGTGTTTTTCTAACTTCTGCTATTAAAATAATCTCCATTGTAAGCCAAGATATTTATAAAATCATTACATGAAAGTGTGCGTACACTATAATATGCTCATCGACGTCTATGCAAACACGTTGAATGTATACTGCTTTTCCCAGGATTATTTTCGGTTGCATTCGGTCTCCCAAGCGGAAAAAAAAAAAAAAAATATCTACATCACATCACACTCGCTACATATAACCAGTGTTGAAGCTCTCCTTTTCTGTCTTTTATTCTCCTTAAAATACTAAATAGTCTTAATAAGCGTTGGATCCATCTTCAGCTTCCATATTCCTGTTGAGGAACCAGACCTTCATGGGTTCCTTGCGGCCCTTCATGGTGACGGGACCCCGGTAAGTGAAAAAGAATTTCGGATCGTAGTTGACGGGCAACTGCAAAAATCTGGAAAAAGATCATTAAATTTTATGCATTTGAAATTCCTTTGTGTCTTTTCGTTAAAAGGTTAGTTCCTTGATTCTATAGCTAGTATATCTATTTCTGTTTCCTTTCGTCACTGGGCTATTTTCCCTCTTGAAGCCCCTGGGCTTATAGCATCCAGTTCTTCCAACCACGCTGTTAAAAATTTACCTTTAAAAAAAAAAAAAAAAAAAAAAAAAAGGTAAAACTCCTGGATTAAATGTTGCCAGTCATTTACCGTTTTAAAAACGGATATATTGACGTTAAGGTGTGATATTACGGTCACCAACCCATAAAAGATAATAACAAAGAAGGGTAAAATTACGGTCGCCTGTGTTTTATTGAAATACAGCTAAGAACAGTATATTTTTACGGAGAATTACCGATTAAATTTACTGATTTTTTAACAGTGTGGGGTTGTAGCTTAGCAAGTAATAATAATATAATTTGCTTAAAATTCAGTTTACGACAATACTTTTCATAAAATATACAGAAAGAACTTCAATTGTGTTGTTAGTGTATTTTCATTCTAGAGCTACACTTGAAAATTTGCATTA
>NC_090746.1:11241427-11258927 GCF_036898095.1 Palaemon carinicauda
CCCTGAGTCCTGCATTTTGATACATTAACGAATATCTCCAACATGACCACAAAGTGTTTATTATATAATTCAGCCGAATGTTCATCTGCAAAACATGCGGTCATAAACTGGAAGTTGTGTGTAATATGTCAACAGGAATCTGGTGAATAACTTCTGCATGCCATGAGATCTCGATACGTACACCGAGTTGCATCAGCCTCTCTGTTCTTTGTACCGCACGTGTTTCATACACATGCGTACAAACTAACTTTAGTGACATTCTTGCTCGCGACTTCTTGTATATAAGCTCGTTATCTGTGGAACAAACTTTATTTGCATTCACCTCGCCTCTCTGTTAGAACCTAACAGTTATGTTGCTACACTGGAGACTAACAGAGTGACTACTCCACACCACCCTTTTCACCCACCCATATGCACTAACTTTTTGATAATGCTGCCCACTGAACCTGACTCTTCGGCACACACTGCCTCAATAGAATTGCTGCCCTTTGTCAGCGGAGAAGCGTTCCTATGGTAGCAGCACACTGAAGTTCAGTTTCCCATCAAGGGCACGACTCACTCAAACAGCTCAAGCAGACTATGTCCTCGCGGCGATTCTCGAGGACACTTCCCCAGAAATCTCCGACTGGCTTTGCAACCAAGGGGACGCAACAGTGTGATGACCTCAAAAAATACCTTCTGGAGTAGTACTGACTATCGCCAGCTGCCAGTATAGCCAAGCCTTTTCAGCTCTCTAAACAACCTTTGGGGACCAAAAGGCTTTGCTCACCCTCAAGGAAGTGAACAGTATCGCTCGCCTGCAAACTGCCTCAGACGGCCCTCCTCAGGAAGTGAACCTACTTCATGACCTTTGGTATGACGCCTAACCGAACCTGTGTGCTCTGGCATCCCATGAAGGACCTGATGATCAAAGTATACCCCCTTATGGACAGTCACTTCCCTACCTTCAGGACCTCCATCAACGCCTCCACTCCTGACGAAAAGGACAACTACTCAACACTGACCAAAGTAATTTCTGAAAGAGGTGGGAAGTGTTTGCGAGACGAAAATAATGAGTTTATGTGTGGCCAAAGGCTGCTTTAGATGGGTAAATGAAAACCCTACTGTAGGGATGAGCTAAAACTATTTATATATAGTATGGAAAAAAGTAGTAAATAACTAAGATATTAGTAGAATAAGAAAGAAGCTGAGAAAACATTAATTCATACAGATGAGGGGCAGCATGGCTAGTGCAAAATATGATGAAACTTGGAGTTACTATGGAAGCCAAGGTTTGAATATACAAAACAACTGTGTAGTCAATTCTCTTTTTATGGATGTAGAAAGCAAATATTAATTTCAAATGATGAAAAATGGCAGAGACTGCTAAGAGGATTTTTTTTTCATAGTCCATGTGATATGAATAGAAAAAGGATGAGTAATAAGGCGATGCATTGAAATGCTACTTATTTTGGGTGTATGCAAAAAGGTGTATAGGTGTGTTGTGAAGTAGTGGTTGATTAGAAAGACCATAAACAGATGGGAGTATTTCCACTCCCATCTGTTTGTGGTCTTTATAAGCCAGTCTATACCCAGAAATTTATATAGGTCGTCAAACCATTGTCTTTTCTTCCTTCCCCTGCTTCGTTTGCAATCACTAGGGACCCATTCTGTTATTCCTTTGTCCATCTATTATCTGCAAGTCTCATTATTCTTAATTGTTGTTGGAACATCCTCCGCTTGAGTTTGCTGTCTTATCCATGCTGCTCTTTTTGTCCCATCATTATTCTGATGTTTTATATATATATATATATATATATATATATATATATATATATATATATATATATATATATATATATATATATAGGTCGTCAAACCATTGTCTTTTCTTCCTTCCCCTGCTTCGTTTGCAATCACTAGGGACCCATTCTGTTATTCCTTTGTCCATCTATTATCTGCAAGTC
Organism: Palaemon carinicauda; assembly: GCF_036898095.1. Lineage (NCBI taxonomy): Eukaryota > Metazoa > Arthropoda > Malacostraca > Decapoda > Palaemonidae > Palaemon > Palaemon carinicauda. The sequence goes on from NC_090746.1 coordinate 11,243,374, forward strand.
TCATTATTCTTACTTGTTGTTGGAACATCCTCCGCTTGAGTTTGCTGTCTTATCCATGCTGCTCTTTTTGTCCCATCATTATTCTGATGTTTTATATATATATATATATATATATATATATATATATATATATATATATATATATATAGGTCGTCAAACCATTGTCTTTTCTTCCTTCCCCTGCTTCGTTTGCAATCACTAGGGACCCATTCTGTTATTCCTTTGTCCATCTATTATCTGCAAGTCTCATTATTCTTACTTGTTGTTGGAACATCCTCCGCTTGAGTTTGCTGTCTTATCCATGCTGCTCTTTTTGTCCCATCATTATTCTGATGTTTTATATATATATATATATATATATATATATATATATATATATATATATATATATATAGGTCGTCAAACCATTGTCTTTTCTTCCTTCCCCTGCTTCGTTTGCAATCACTAGGGACCCATTCTGTTATTCCTTTGTCCATCTATTATCTGCAAGTCTCATTATTCTTACTTGTTGTTGGAACATCCTCCGCTTGAGTTTGCTGTCTTATCCATGCTGCTCTTTTTGTCCCATCATTATTCTGATGTTTTATATATATATATATATATATATATATATATATATATATATATATATATATATATATATATATAGGTCGTCAAACCATTGTCTTTTCTTCCTTCCCCTGCTTCGTTTGCAATCACTAGGGACCCATTCTGTTATTCCTTTGTCCATCTATTATCTGCAAGTCTCATTATTCTTACTTGTTGTTGGAACATCCTCCGCTTGAGTTTGCTGTCTTATCCATGCTGCTCTTTTTGTCCCATCATTATTCTGATGTTTTATATATATATATATATATATATATATATATATATATATATACATTATACATGAACATATATGTATGTATATTTCTTGATATAAGTGTTTCTAATCTTAGAAAGATTAACATACGCTATTTCATAGAATATTCATCCTAGCAAATAGTATATACCTTTTCTCTTTATCTCTCTATCATATATATATATATATATATATATATATATATATATATATGTATATATATATATATATATAATCGTTGTGTGTCTACATACATCTTCTCTTCATTCAAGGTATAATGAGCTCACGAGGACAAGACAATAGACCCTGATGGCGGAGGATGTCTCTAATTCCCTACCTTTCAAAGTCAAGACTCGACTGAATGTAAGTCGAGAAGGATGGTGGACTGTGTCTATTGTACAGGAGTTTAATGGGTTTGGCAATAATTCCGTCGCTGTTATTCTAAAACTAGTGTACGCGATCCGTCAGTAATGACGGTTAATAGATAGATATACCCGCACACGCACACAAACATTCACCCCACTCTCACTAAGGTTCGACTACTCCCCTCCCATACACACACGCACACACACACACACACACATATATATATATATATGTATATATATATATATATATATATATATATATATATATATATATATATATATATATATACATATGTATAGCCACACACCTGGTTTCTATTATATAAGGGAGATTCAACGGAAAACAAAAGAAGGATAAGGAAAGAATATCATATCTGCTTATATATTCATTAAAGAATACACTAAATAAGTAGGTAAACTGCTGACTGATATTCGTTTACCAGTCTACTCAGCATATATATATATATATATATATATATATATATATATATATATATATATATATCCCTTTCTGAGTGGGGAGCCCTAAACGTGGTGAAAATGATTTGTGTATTGACATGATCAGCAAAGCTGCACATGTCAGGATCACCCATATTGGGTTGGTTTGCTGTGAGCGATCAGACGGAAATCTCCCACCATCACCGATCAGCACTGCCCAGCGTGGTGATGAAAACTGGGCAAACCAAAGTCACGAATTGACATATCTGAGGCCTTTGTCCTGCAGTAGACTAGAAGCAGCCGCATATGTCGTTGTTGTTGTTGTTGTTATCTTTTATTATATATATATATATATATATATATATATATATATATATATATATATATATATAATAGAAAGTTTTTATGAAGATCTGGAGATAGCTATGAAAAAACACAAGACTCAATTTACATTGGTTTCAGGTAATTTTAATACTAAAAGAGGTCAAAAGGACAGAGGAGAATCAGTAATAGTTAAATTTGGAGTAGGGAAAAGGAATGACAGAGGAGACATGCTTGTAGAATTTCCTGGAAGAAACAATCTTAAAATCATCAACACCTATCATAAAAAAGTAACTTACAAAATGGACATGGAGAAGCCAAAATGGAGAAAAGGAAAAGTAAACAGATTTTATTCTCTGTGAAAAAGTCAATCTAGTTAAAGATGCAACAGTGTTAAACAAGTTAAAAGTCAAGGGATCATAGAACGGTGTGAAGTAAAATCTTTTTCAGATCTAAGGAGAGAGATGGAATAATTAATTTTAAGAAATAAAATAAACATTCGTGTAAAAAAGGAAAAATTCTGATGTGTTTAGTTTATCATTACAAAACAGGTACTTCCAGCTGCTACATGATAAAATGGAAGCAAGCAAAGAAGAAATGAACAGCAATCTAACTAAATTTGCATTGGAATTGGCACAAAAGGTAGGCGGGAAAGTTCCTGAATAAGATTAAGGAAAACTATCAGTAAAAACCAAAAACCTAATAGAGAAAAGTTTGAAAATGAGGGTAAAATCCAAGAGAGACGAAATAGAATTAGCAGAACTGAAAAGAATGTGAAGAAATAATTTCTTCATTCATTTACATTGACATCTACAGTATATGGTTTTGGTTTATGGTTTTTCTTTGATTTGATAAATCAGTCAGTATTTCTATAGGTCCTCTTTTACTTATAAAAATAAAAACTAATATAATTTTAAGATGGTGAAATGAACTTATAAGCAAATGATTTGTAGCTATATTCAATAAATGCTAAAAGATAAATTTCCTAGCTAAAATAATAATATGCAAATCGTGCTGTTCAAGTTCTAGGCAATTATATTTTACAGACATTTCCATAACTTTATTTTTCTTTTTATCAAATTCTCTACTCACAACAAGATATGGTGTTGAGATTTTGTTTGGAAGTAAGCAGCTTCATATTTCCCAATTTGTTCCTCACATGTAATGATATTGAGACCACTTAATATTATTATCATTATTATTATTATTATTATTATTATTATTATTATTATTATTATTATTATTATTACCTCCGCCAGAGAAGTTGGAAGGAGGTTATGTTTTTGTCCCTCTTTGTGTGTTTGTCTGTGTGGGTTTGTTTGTTTGTGAAGAGCTTCCTTGCTACAATTTTAATCATAGAGTAATGAAACTTGCAGGGATTAACTATCATGTAAAAAGCTGGAAATTATTATATTATGGAAGGTCAATTTTAAAGGTCAAAGTCACAGTCAAGCAAAATGCACGATTCACGTAATCAGCCATAAGTTTGGACATCGTTGTCACAGAGACTTTAAACTTGCTTCATGTTTGAGCGTATGAAAATCAACGGCAATTAATACATGTTAAGGACAAAGGTCAATGTCAAGGTCGAGCAAAAGGTCGGGAAATGAGCTCACTGAATGCCCCTCTAGTTGTTGTTGTTATTATTATTATTATTATTATTATTATTATTATTATTATTATTATTATTATTATTATTATTACTGGCTAAAATACAACCACAGTTGAAAAAACAGGAACTCTAAGAACAGACGGCATTATCTCAGCGGGTGCCTTGGCCAACCTATTACCTACTCCTTTAAATTTCCCTTTATATTCAGTATATTTCTTTTCATTCATGGGACATGTTTATTGTTAGGAGTTTTATTGAATTTATTGTTGGGTAGTGCCATAGCCTTTGTACCCTGGTCTTGCACTGTCTTGAGGTAGAGTTCTCTTGGTACACAAAGGCACACTAATCTATCGAATTTCATTTCTCTTCCTCTCGATGTTTTGAAACTTTTATCGTTTATATATGAAACATCTACTTAAATGTTGCTACTGTTCTTAAAATACTTTATCTTCAAGGTTTATTACTTCTTTTGTAGTTTATTTATTTCATTATTTCCTTTCCTCAATAGACTATTTTCCCTGTTGGAGCCCTTGGGCTTATAGCATCCTGCTCTTCCAACTAGGGTTGTAGCTTAGTTAGGGATAATGACAATGATAATGAAGACGATGAGCAATCAATATGGGTTTTTCAGAGTACAGATAAGTAAATGATAGTGAATGATAATGAACCAAGGACACTGTGGCATATATATGCTGTTCCAAAGCTCTCCATAAATCTAGATATAAATTAAAGTGAGTAAAAACGGTTTTAAGGTTATTTAAATAGAGATTATCCTGGGGATATGTTCATAGATAGAATGGCAATAAAAGAACTAGAAAAAGATCAGAGGAAATTGCGGATAAAAGAATACAAAATGGCGCGTATTTTGGTTATAAAAAAGGATAAACAAATTAATTTTTCTTTTTTTTGGTCAAAAGTGCTTTTTCCACACTCGGCAAAAATCGTTCGATATTTTTAATTGTTCGCATTAGTTTTTATCTCATTATAATGATTAATATTTCACCAATAAAAGAAACCTTTTAATTTAATTATATCATCATAAAAATGTTAATCACCATCGGCTTGTTTACAGCATGAAAGTAATGTTCCTCTGCTTCTTTATCTCAATTAAACAGAATGGAGATAGATTCTTCAAAAAGCGGTCCTATAGATGACATTAGACACTGCATTTTCTTCATGAACACTATTGTTCTGAGCTCTCTGATAATTATGACTTTATGGGTACATGACATATATATATATACACACATATATATACATATATATACATATATATACATATTTATATACATATAGATACGTATATACTCAAATCAGGCATATATACTCCTCTTAAAATCTGGATTCTCTCTATACCTCGGGATCAGAGACCCAAGAGGGAATCAACTCAAAGATGATATCTTGAGTTGATTCCCCCTAGGGTCTCCGATCCCGAGGTATGGAGAGAATCCAAATATGAAGGGGAGTATATGTGGCTTATTAGAATATGAAAAGCAGGCTAAATGTGCAAAATTTATATATATATGTATATATATATATATATATATATATATATATATATATATATATATATACTGTATATATACAGTATATATCAGGAAAAGTATAACAATGCTTTCAGAATTATTTGTTGTTTTATTCGAATCAGTATACAATGCCGTTTGTGTGATCATTTTTTTTTTAAAGATGGCATCAGGCTCCATTCCCCTAAACTTACTGTTTAGTGTGCAGTTTCCAAATTTGGGGTAATTGGGACTTATTTCGTTGAGGAGGATGGAAGATCTGTCACCGTCAACTCTGAACCTTATCTTGCGATGTTGGAAGACGTTTTGAACCGAAATTGGAAGAATTAAGTGCAGAAATAAATCTCGGAGACATCTAACTCCAACAACATGCATTAACAGCCCACACTGCTCAAGTTGCAATGGTCAAAATGCGACAGATGTTTCTGGCACGCCTTGTCTCTCGGAGGGGTGATGTCGAGTGGACCCCCAACTCACCTGATTTGAGCATTTGCGACTTCTTCCTGTGGGGATATCTGAAGGAGAAAGTGTTCAGAAGTCGCCGCCCCAAAATTGGGAAGAATTTGAAGATGCAAATTCGGGAGGAAATCGCCTTCAACCTTGCATCATTACAGATGGCCACCGTCTTCCTGATGCCATCTTCCAAAAATGATCACACAACCGGCATTATATACTGATTCGAGTAAAACAACAAATAATTCTGTAAGTATTGTTTTAATTTTCTTATTAGCCTACCAAAACTCGGGCATTTTATTTGCCCCACCCAGTGTACCCTGTATATATATATATATATATATATATATATATATATATATATATATATATATATAAATATATATATATATATATATATATATATATATATATATATATATATATATATATATATATATATATATGTATTATAGCCACTAAAGCAAAAATGAAAAGACTTGATTGGAGTTAGTACTTTCGTCCATTAGGGACCAACTGTGGAGTCTGTTGATGTCCCTAATGGGCGAAAGTACTAACTCCAATCAAGTCTTTTCATTTTTCCTTTCGTGATTATAATACATTTTATATTCATCACGTGTCAGCTTTCGTGATTTCTACACACACACACACACAAACACACACACACACACACACACACATATATATATATATATATATATATATATATACATACAGAGAGTCAGAGACAGAATTACATTTGCAGTGTGCTAGGATATGAATATTATGAAGAACAGTATGCTGCCACACAAACAGCACGCTACAAGATAATGGGTTCACCGGAAAAACTTTCCGGTGCGAGAATGAGAAAACATTTCTAAAATTGTAAAGTAAATCATGCCAGGATTATGAGGAAGGAATTAAAGGACGCTGAAATTGTTCTAGACGATACATTCAGAAGAGCAAAAAGACTTTCTTCAGTAATAACACCAGAGAAAACTTTACGGATAAGTAGTTATATTGCAATAAAGTAATATATGCCACTTAGTTAAAAGCCTTCAGTGATAATGTAGAAAGAACAATAGACTTCTGACAGTGCAATATATATATATATATATATATATATATATATATATATATATATCTCCATATATATATATATATATATATATATATATATATATATATATCTCCATATATATATATATATATATATATATATATATCCCTTGTAATTGACGTGTGCAAATTTGTCATCGTTCAAACTGGTAAATTTCATGAAATAAGAATGAAAACCCATAAGAAAAGTGGGTGATATGCTTAAGTTAATAACACAGTCTTTCTTCGTGTTAGAGATTAGAATAATACTATCAAAATGGTCAGGTGTTAAGAAATATCTTCATGTCAATAAATCATTAGAAAGAAATTAAAAAGAGAAAAGAGTTTTAAAAGGAGGTTTTAGTTTTAGTGGCATTGTATAAACTCAATGGATTTATCTGCTAAAGGAATCTGTAAGGTTCATCTATTATAATTTTTGGACTAAAGCTGATGTAGATATCTGTTAAGAATTAGTCCTTGTAATAATATCTTAATATAAAAAGGAACAGGTCAGAATTTAGTGTCCCATATTCTTTGTTTTATTGTATACATAGTTATAGGTAAGGTGTCTATCTCTTCCTGTGAGGGGATGCCTTAATGTGGTTTGTGTAATGTCATGATCAGCAGAGCTGTACTAGTGCCACCCATACTAGGTTGCTTTGTATGTGAGTGATCAGGCAAACACTCCCACCATCACCAATCCGTACTTGCCAGCGTGGTGATGAAAACTGACCAAATCCCAAGCCTGAATTTATATATCTGAGGCCTTAGTGCTGTAGTGGAATAGAATCGGCTTCATTTATTGTTGTTCGTCGTTGTGTGTGAGTATATATATATATATATATATATATATATATATATATATATATATATATATATATATATACATTATATATATATATATATATATATATATATATATATATATATATATATGCACACACATAAATACCAACCGCAATGGCATTTAATATCGAATTCTACCTTTGGGAATGTATATCCACTGAAAATTCATCATCATCATTTCCTACACCTATTGACGCAAAGGGCCTCCATTAAATTTCGCCAGTCGTCTCTACCTTGAGCTTTTAATTCAGTACTTCTCCATTCATCATCTCCTACTTTGAGCTTCATAGTCCTCAGTCATGTAGACCTGGGTCTTCCAACTCTTCTAGTGTCTTGTGGAGCCCAACTGAACGTTTGATGAACTAATCTCTCTTGGGGAGTGCGAAGAGCATGCCCAAACCATCTTCATCTACATCTCATCATTTCTGATGAGTGCTTCTGGCTGGCAAGGATTCGAACCTATGCCCTGGGCCAAAACAATGCCTGCAAGGACGATTTTACCAATCGAGCTATCAAGAGAGATATAAGTTCATTACAAGTCCATTGTACATATTCCTGTCGAATTCAGGAATCTGTTCTTAGACTTTAAATCAACCCATCTCCACAATGATAGCTAATTAGTGAGTTTGTAACACGTGGTTATTAGTGATGAATGTGTATCACTAACACTCGTGATTTTATTCAATGTTAATGATACATATTCATATTAACCATAAATAATTCACGATGGAGTTTTTACCAGTGACTTTACACTTCATAGATATATTCTTGATATATGTACAAAATTGCTCTTATAATTCAAAAAGAGTCTACAAAAATAGATATGATTCTTTTCGCTTATGAACGTGACTGTACCATAATCATAATCTGACTGAAGGCTCATTCACATCTGTAAGAGGCCTTAGTATATTTCTCTTTAGAATTTTAAGGACTGATGCAAGAAATTCTACAATTCCTTCAGTTTTCTTTGACAATGACTAAGGAATAAAATTACTACTTTATTCAGGGTAATGTTCCCTTTTGGAACCCTTAGACTTATACCGTCTTGCTTTTCCAACTAGGATTGTAGCCTAGCATTCCAAATAATAATAATAATAATAATAATAATATTAAGAATATTAACAATAATAACAATGATAAAAATAATAATAACAAAAACAACAACATCAACACCAATAATAATAATAATAATAATAATAATAACAATATTAAGAATATTAACAATAATAACAATGATAAAAATAATAATAACAAAAACAACAACAACATCAACACCAATAATAATCATAATAATAATAATAATAATAATAATGATAATGATGATGATGATGATGATGATTAGGACGCTAGGTATTCACTGCCAGTGAAACGCCGCAGGAGCTTATTTTTTGGGCATATTATAAACACCGAGTCATTAGTATTTTGACAAAGGTTTTAGTTTTCTACTTTTGGTAATCAGTACTTGTGCTGAAGCAACATTTAATATCAATTAACCGGTTTTGGCTCCTAATGTGATCTCTTCTCCTAAATTCATCTTGATTTTCTTCTAATATATATTAGATTTACGATAAAATTATGTTCATGGCTCATTCTCTCTACAAAGTCACTTTTAAAGTGGTATAATGCAACAATCATCATCATCATCATCATCATCCTAATTATTATTATTATTATTATTATTATTATTATTATTTTATAATTATTATTATTATCATTATTTTATAATTATTATTATTATTATTATTATTATTATTATTATTGCAAGGGGAGTGATGCTTGGTATACCAGAGGGAAGACGACCCATGGGGAGAACATGTATAAAGCCAGGCTGACACTTGCACGAATTTCTGGCACGCATTGTCACGACTCGAGTCGTGAACTGGCGTGAACTCGTCGTGAACTGGCGTGAACTCGTCGTGAACTGGCGTGAAGTGTAAGTAAACCCGTCGTGACATCGTGGCATGTCGTGACGAGAATTTGAAATGTTAAAAATTTTGGTCACGACAAAATTTCGTGACCGGGTCGTGAACTATCCGCGAACTGTTCGTGAACTCGTCGGGACGATGCGGGAAGTGCGCAAACTATACGTGAACTTGTCGTGAACTCGTTGTGCCAGTTCGTGTCAATGTGGACAGGTCAGCTGTGATTCTGAGGTAATTTTGTTTTTTTTATTTAGATCTTCCAGTTCGTGCAACAAAATGTCAAGACTTGCCACGACAAATTCGTGGCAAAAAGTTGTACAAGTGTCAGGGTACCCTAAGAGACCTGGAGCACCTGCCCGTTGGAATGATATCCCACTGGATATATAGGGAAGAGTGGAGGAGTCTTATAGAGGCGGTCAAGGACCACATGGGCCCAGAGCCAGTGGAGTGAGTGATTATCATTATCATTATTATTATATACTAGGAGAGAGATCTCACTTACCTTGTACACGTATGGATTCTTAACTTCATCTGTCAAGATATCGAAAGCTGTATACAAATCATTGAGCATTTTGACTATCTTTGAAGCCCCTTCCATATCAGTATGCCGAGCGCAATATGCAGAAAACCCTACGATGCCTGAAAGTGAAAAATATTGATGTGGGTATTTGTGGAATTAATAATTTCATTAATTGAAACAAGGAATTAATAGTAAGGAAGTATAAGTAATAATGATAGTAATAATAATAAAATAATAATAATAATAATAATAATAATAATGATAATAATAGTAATAATAATAATAACAATAAAAATAATAATAATAATAATAATAACAATAATAATAATAATAATAATGATGATAAAATAATAATAATAATAATAATAGTAATAATAGTAACAATAATAATCATAATCATAATAATAATAATAATAATAATAATAATCATAATAATAATAATCATAATAATAATAATAATAATAATAATAATAATAAAAACAATAATAAAAATAATAATAATAATAATGATAATAGTAATAATAATAATAATAATAATAATAATTGTAAAATAAGAATAATAATAATAATAATAATAATAATAATGATAGTAATAATAATAATAATAAAGGAATTATAAAGTATATCTCTAAGTTTTAGCCCACTTGAGCCGAGTTGGCAAGTTTTACTAGTCTATGTTACTCTTTCATTCATTTAAGTGTACGTCTGTATGTCTGCTCATTCATAAGATTGATGCATGACTTTCCAGCATAGCATTTCAAATTTTCTTGTTTTTAAACCTACTATATCAGTCTCAAATAAGCTGGACACATAACACCTTCCAGTGAGAGGAGATTGAAAAATACGGTGGCATCATATAGAAATACTGTTTCGAATGCAAATGTCCCAATAAACAAATATTCTAATGTATATATCAGAGAATCTCAATAAGACTCAAATGATTCTCATACGAGAAGATAAGAAGAGAATAGAAAAATCTTATTAAATATATCAGCTGTCCAGTTTATCCAGTTAATATACATTTAATAATTAGATCCTATGGAGGTCAGTATGGTTCATAGTTTTACATAGAAATGTATAGGGAAATATATGTCATGCACATGAATTTGGAAAAAAGATAGCTCGATTGAGTACTATTCCCATCGTTTCTAATAACAACAGGTACAAGTCATCTCATTCTGCCTACACAGAAAATATATAATTAAAACAGAAGAGACTCCTTAACTATGGTAATCAGCTCTTTTAGGAGGACAGTCCAAAATCAAACCATTGTTCTCTAGTCTTGAGTAGTGCCATAGCCTCTGTGCCATGGTCTTCCACTGTATCTTGGGTTAGAGGTCTCTTGCTTGAGGGTACACTCGGGCACACTATTCCATCTTAGTTCTCTTCATTTTTTTTTTTTTGAAGTTTTTAGAGTTTATATTAAGAGATCTAATTTAATGTTGTTACTGTTCTTAAAAATTTTTATTTTGATTATTTATTACTTTTCTTGTAGCTTATTTATTTCCTTATTTCCTTTCTTCACTAGGTTAGTTTTCTCTGTTTGGAGCCCTTGGGCTTATAGCATTTTGCTTTTCCAATTAGGGTTATAGATTGGCTTGTAATAATAATAACAACAACAATAATAATAATAATAATAATAATAATAATAATAATAATAATAATAGTAATAATAATAATAATAATAATAATAACAATAAAACTACAATCCAGTAGTTTATGCCACACAGAACCACCTGTTACATGAAAAAAAAAAAAAAAAAATCTGAAACAAGTCCTTGTTGAAACTACTGATCACCAACTTCTCCTGGGGATATGTTTTACATTACTATCTTTGTTTTCTGCTCAAGGATATTTTTCATTTAATTAATTAGATTCCTTTGGTGTTTGACTCCTCCTCCCTAGCAGCGACATAACAATGCCCTCAAAGAAAGGGTTGAATTGACAGTCTTATTAATTTTCTGTTTAACGTATAATTATATCTTTCAAACACTTCCATTGATGACCCTACTATTCTTCCTACACTTAATTCCTGTCACTGGGTTTAACCCCAATAGAAAAATAATGACTATTATTATTATTATTATTATTATTATTTTTATTAATTATTAATTATTAATTATTATTATCATTATTACTATTATTATTATTATTATTATTATCAATATTGTTATTATTATCATTATGATTACTATTATTATTATTATTATCATCATCATCATCATCATCATTATTATCATTATTATTATTATTATTATTATTATTATTATTATTATTATTATCATTATTATTATTACTATCATTATCAATATTATTATTATTATTATTATTATTATTATTATTATTATTATCATGATTTACTATTTTCCAACCCTAGTTGGAAAAGCAGGATGCTATAAGCCCAGGGGCTCCAACAGGGAAAAGTAGCCTAATGAGAAAAGGAAAAAAGGAATAAATGAAATATCTTAAGAACAGTAACAACATTAAAATATATATTTCCTATTTAAACTATAAAAAACTTTAAGAAAACAAAAGGAAAAGAAATAAGATAGAATAGTTTCCCCGAGTGTACCCTCAAGCAAGAGAACTCTATCCCAAGACAGTGGAAGACCATGGTACAGAGACTATGGCACTACCCAAGAATAGAAAACAATGGTTTGATTTTGGAGTGCCCTTCTCCTAAAAGAGCTGCTTACCTTAGCTAAAAGAGTCTCTTCTACCCCTTACTAAGAGGCATTAGAAAGTGTATGTAAGGAAAACATGACACATAGCATCTTAATACTGACTTCCTCATTATGTAGGTTAATGGTTTTTCCTTATGAAGTCTACTATCCCAAGTACCAATTGTGCAGGAAAGCATTGAAATGTCTACAATATGAAAATGCAATAGACGTTCAAAGCTTACAATAATTTTGAAAAAACACGTCCGTATCTCTGTAAAATTTGATGTCTAAAGTATGGTGGAAAAAGCAAACAGACAATAGCAAGGTTAGATAAAATTTGGAAATCTAAATCGCCTGAAAATTACTTATAAAAATCAGGCTATATATCAGTTCAGTGAGGTTGGAGTTACTATATGGACACGAGTCGTGGTATGACAACGAAACAGTATCCAACAGATTTAGCAGATTTGAGAACAAAGCCTTCAGAAGGATATTGGGAGTTAAATGGCAAGACAGGATTAGAAATGAAACTATAAAAGAGATTACTCGAGTGCTATAAGTGGATGAGATCATGGTGAGGGGTAGATGGAGATGGTTTGGTCATGTTCTTCGCACTCCCCAAGAGGGATTAGTTCACCAATTATTTAATTGGGCTCCACTTGGCACTTGAAGAGCTGGAAGACCCAGGCCTACATGGCTGAGGACTATGAGTATGAAAAAGGAGATGATGAATGGGGAAGTATTGATTTAAAAGCTCAAGATAAAAACGACTGGCGAAATCTAACCAACCCCCTTTGCGTTAATAGGCAAAGGAGGAGATGATGATGAGGATGAAAATATGGCATAATCAAAGGGGAAAACATAATTTATTCTTGAATCAACGGAAATATCATAGTTCATAAGAGAGAGAGAGAGAGAGAGAGAGAGAGAGAGAGAGAGAGAGAGAGAGAGAGAGAGAGAGAGAGAGAGAGAGAGAGAGAGTTTTCGACTGAAAAACCTATTTTTTAATAATGTATATAGGTAGCGATATTGTTATATTATATCTATTATAAAACTAAAGTAAGAAATGGGTGATCTTAACACTAACAACATTATATATTTCATCATGTCAGCATTCATATCATCAATGTACTACACAGCAGGTAATAATGAGAGCAAATAAGGATAATGGTGAAACATTACAGGAAAACATGAAAAAGGAGGTTAATGTTTTAGGAGAATGTTTCTTCAAAGGGAGTAATTGTCTAATGAGGTAACTGGGCTATGGAGTAGTTGTCTGAGGGGTATTTTTATCTCGTGGAAATTTTCTGAGGGGATAATTGTGCTATTTTAGGGGGTAATTGTACCAGGGAGTACTTATTCGTCTGAAGGTGTAGTTGTACTAGGGAGTAGTAGTCTTATGTCTGGACCTAGGAGCTAATTATACTAGGGTATGGAAGTCTGAAGGTGTAGTTGTACTAGGGAGTAGTAGTCTTATGTCTGGACCCAGGAGCTAATTATACTAGGGTGTGGAAGTCTGAAGGTGTAGTTGTACTAGGGAGTAGTAGTCTTATGTCTGGACCTAGGGGCTAATTATACTAGGGTGTGGAAGTCTGAAGGTGTAGTTGTACTAGGGAGTAGTCTTATGTCTGGACCTAGGGGCTAATTATACTAGGGTGTAGAAGTTTGAAAGTGTAGTTGTACTAAAGAGTAGTCGTCTTAGGTCTGGACCTAGGGGCTAATTATACTAGGGTGTAGAAGTCTGAAGGTGAAGGTGTACTAGGAAGTAGTCGTGTTAGGCCGGGACCTAGGGGCTAATTATACTAGGGAGTAGAAGTCTGAAGGTGTAGTTGTACTAGGGAGTAGTCATCTTAGGCCTGGACCTAGGGGCTAATTATACTAGGAAGTAGAAGTCTGAAGGTGTAGTTGTACTAGGGAGTAAAAGTCTGAAGGTGTAGTTGTACTAGGGAGTAGGCATCTTAGGCCTGGACCTAGGGGCTAATTATACTAGGGTGTAGAAGTCTGAAGGTGTAGTTGTATTAGAGAGTAGTCGTCTTAGGCCTGGACCTAGGGGCTAATCATACTAGGGAGTAGAAGTCTGGAGGTGTAGTTGTACTAGGGAGTAGTCGTCTTATGCCTGGACCTAAGGGCTAATCATACTAGGGTGTAGAAGTCTGAAGGTGAAGTTGTACTAAGGAGTAGTCGTCTTAGGGCTCGACCTAGGGGCTAATTATACTAGGGAGAAGAAGTCTGAAGGTGCAGTTGTATTGGGGAATAGTTGTCCTACACCTGGACATAGTGTGAAATTATACTAGGGAGTAGAAGTCTGAAGGTGTAGTTGTACTAAGGATTAGTCTTAAGCCTGGACCTAGGGGCTAATTATACTAGAGTATAGAAGTCTAGAAGGTGTAATTCTACAAGGGAGAAGTCGTCTTAGGCCTGGACCTAGGGGCTAATTATACTAGGGTGCAGAAGTCTGAAGGTGTAGTTGTACTAGGGAGTAGTCGTCTTAGGCCTGGACCTAGGGGGTAATTATACTAGGGTGTAGAAGTCTGAAGGAGTAGATGTACTAGGGAGTAGTCATCTTACGCCTGTACCTAGGTGTAATTATAGTAGGGAGTAGTAGTCTGAAGGTGTACGAGTAGGTCTGCCAAAGAGTAGCTGACTGACGAGTGTAGTTGTTCCAAGTAGTAATTGTTGTAGAGGGAAGTAGTTTAGAGGGCCAGTTGTCCTTAGAGATATTTTTATGATTGGGTAATTATTCTAAAGGTATTTGTTAAGGGGTTAAGCGTGATTGGACGTAGATGTCCAAGGGGCTAATCATCTGTTGGAGTAGTGTATGAAGGGGTAATTGTTTCTAGGAAGTAGTCTATAAGGGTAACTGTCAGAGAGAGTTGTTGTCCGAGGTTGCAATTTTCATAAGGAGTAATTGTATGGGGAGCTAATTGTGCTAAGGAGTAGTTGCATGAGGTGATAATTGTGCTAGGATGT
>NC_090746.1:11261427-11281427 GCF_036898095.1 Palaemon carinicauda
CTATCCCTAACATTCAGATCTTCCCGGACAGTGTCATTCTCTTCGTAATATCAAATATGCAGTTAATTCTGATAGCCATGCCTTCTCCATCATGAGGCTCAATAGTACACCATATTCTAAAAGTCTTATACCTTAATCGGGTAGTTGAATCAGTAGAACTTCAAAAGTTCAAACTTGCAGCAAATGTTTTCACGTTGAACAGGCTGATATAAGTCTCGTTTTAAAGTTTGTATATGAAATAAGTGTTTTAATGTTAATGATTTTGAAATATTTTATTCTAAATGTTCATTACTTCTTATACCGTTTATTTCCTTGTTTCTTTTCCTCACTGGGCAAATTTCACCAGTTGGAGCCCTTGGGCTTACAGCATCCTGCTTTTCAAACTAAGGTTGTAGGTTAGCTAGTGATATTATTATTATTATTATTATTATTATTATTATTATTATTATTATTATTATCATTTGCTAAGCTATAACCCTAGTTGGAAAAGAAGGATACTATAAGCGCAAAAGCTCCAACAAGGAAAAAGGAACATCTACAAGAAAAGCTTAATAATAATAATAATAATAATAATAATAATAATAATAATAATAATAATATAGGTACCTAATCTTAGTTATACGATTGGATTGAAGCCTAAACAAATAAAAATGCGCATACAATGTTTGAAAAACCCCAATTACTCCTCAAGGTCTTAGCTAATAATAATAATAATAATAATAATAATAATAATAATAATAATAATAATAATAATAATATAGGTACCTAATCTTAGTTATACGATTGGATTGAAGCCTAAACAAATAAAAATGCGCATACAATGTTTGAAAAACCCCAATTACTCCTCAAGGTCTTAGCTAATAATAATAACAACAATAATAATAATAATAATAATAATAATAATAATAATAATAATAAGTACCTATTGTTAGATTTACAATTGGATTGAAGCCTAAAAAAATAAAAAAAATAAAAACTTGCATACAATGTTTGAAAATATATACCCATAACTCCCTAAGGTCTATATACTGTACATCATCTCCTTACTTATCTGTTTTCTGCCGCTCACTTTCCAGTTCCCTATAAGTGTGCTGGAGCTTATCCGTGAGGATTTCCAAGTTTGTCGTCAAGTTGTATTCAGCCTCGAACTTTTCGCTCAGGAGGACCAGGTCTCGGGTGGCATCGTGCAGGGGGATGTCGGAGAGATAAAGGCCTCTTCGGTAGAGATCATCCAGGTTTAGCACTGACGGCGAACACACGTACAACATGAGATCGGACTCGGGAACGTAGATCATTTGTCCCTGTGGATTGAGAACGATATCAGAAAGGAGTATTATTATTATTATTATTATTATTATTAGTTGGAAAAGACGGATACTATACGCCCATGGGCTCCAACACGAAAAAATAGCCCATTGAGGAAAGGAAATTTATCATTATTATTATTATTATTATTATTATTACTAATTGCTAAGCTACAACCCTAGTTTGAAAAGCAAGATGCTATATCCTCAAGGACTCCAACAGTGAAAAATATCCCAGTGAGAAAAGGAAATAAGGAAATAACTAAACGATATAAAAAGTAATGAAGAATTATTATCATTATGATTATTATTATTATTATTATTATTATAGTTGTTGTTGTTATTATTATTACTAGATAAGCTACAACCCTAATTGGATAAGCAAGATGCTATAAGCCCAAGGGCTCCAACAGGGAAAATATAAATAAATGATATAAGAAGTAACGAACAAATAGAATAAAAACATTTAAAAACATTAACACCATTAAAACAGTTATTTCACATATAAACTTTAAAAAAAGACTTATGTCAGCCTGTTCAACATAAAAACATTTGTAGATATTTGTTTAATTGTAGTCTCCTTCATATTTGTATAAAGAAAAACACAAAGCTACATTTTTTCATTTGAAGGAAAATTCGGCATTGAGGAAGTTTTTTTTTTTTTTTTTTTTTTTTTGACAAGTGTCATTTTTTTTAAGCATCAAAGGTACTTGTTATGATCAACTAACTATAGAAGGGGAGCTCACTTCCTGTCGCTGACAATGCAGGTGATGTTTCTTGTTGCTGTATATGTATATATACTGTATATATATATATATATATATATATATATATATATATATACACATATATATATACTGTATATACTGTATACATATATATACACACATATATATACTGTATATATATAGATATATATATATATATATATATATATATATATATATATATGTATATATATACATATTTATATATATACACATATACTGTATATATATACATATATATACACATATACTGTGTATATATATATATATACATATATATATATATATATACATATATATACATATATATACATACATATATATATATATATATATATATATATATATATATATATTTCAAATAAGCCACATATTTCAATACATTAATGTCTGGATTTCTTACCGACCTCGGGATCAGTGTCTCGAGGCGAAATCACTCAAAGACAATAACATCTGACCGGTCGGGAATCGAACCCTGGTCCAGGTAGCTTGTATGACAGTGACCGTACCATTTATATGGCTTATTTGAAATATGTAAGAACACGTTTAAATGTGCAAAATTTATTATATATATATATATGTGTATATATATATATATATATATATATATATATATATTGCATAACCTATTCTTGTGAGAGTAACCGTCCTTATATAAAACTAAATTATTCATGTGACAGTAATGTGGTAAATAGGACGTTTAAAGATCTGAATTTTGAGAAATATTTCATAGATGAAAACCAACTTCTCAGTATTATGAGTGGACCTCTGAATGAAAGAAATGTAAAGGTTGAATAAAATCATGAATTTACAGTGAATCTTATCAGTACGAGTATCTATGAAATCCCTTATAGATAACAAGAGCAATGTTATCAGTAGGATCGAAGCGAACGTCACATTTGCACTCAAAATAAAAGAATGATTCATATTCAACAATTTAAAAACACCTTGACCTTAACATGGCGTGGATGATCATACATTCAAAAAAATATGAACCAAGTTTGAAGTCTCTGTGACAACGACGTCCAAACTTATGGCTGATTACGTGAATTGGACATTTTGTTTGAATGTGACCTTGACCTTCCAAAATTTAATTATTTCAAGCATTTTACATAACAATGAATCGCTGAAAGTTTCATTACTCTACGATTAAAATTGTGGCCCGGAAGCTCTCCTCAAACAAACACCCACACACAGAAACAAGGGCGAAAACATAACTTCCTTCCAGCTTCGTTGGCGGAGGTAATAATTTCATTCAAGTTGTACACAAAATTGTGAATTCGGTCTACTTTTCTAAGTAGCCTAATGAGGCAAGAATTTCCAGCCACTGTGATCTGAAAGGAATATACATACGCTACGTCTGATCATATCATACTCTTTGATACAAGATAACCCACAGAGGTTCTAAACAACTTTTTGGTCCATTTATTAAATTTTTTTTCTTGTATTGAAAATAGATGGTATTTATCAGTAATGTAAAATTCAATAAATAAATCATCTGCATCCAATAAAAAGAAAGTACCTATCTTACCTTAAAATCAGTTTTAAAACCATGCATTATGCAAAAACCTAATCTCTCAGATTTGCACATTCTTGCATATGGGTGAGACTTATGCATTGAAATACATTTTGTATTTATGAAATATGGTTTACTGATCTAAGAATGAAAAGAATGAAAAACTTTAAAGAGACCTGTTTCGGATACCAAGATGAAAGTTTGTGACGGTCATTTAACATTTTCAATACATCATATCCAATAAAGATTGTATGATGAGAGCTTGTATGCTCATCCATAATATCATATCATGTCAACATGTGTAGTGATTATTAATTCAATCTTTTCGTGCAATTCATAAGATAGAAGTTAACTTGGAAAAATATATTTCAAAGTTCATACGAAATAAGATGTGAAGGATTTTTTAATTTAATTTTAATTCGGTCAATGATTTTTTTATACATTTTTAGGTCAATCTAAGGCCTATGTCTTATGAAAGGGTTTACTATATGATAATTCGCATCAAATCCCCACTGCCTTGGGTTAGAGATCTCTTGCTTGAGGGTACACTCGGGCACACTATTCTATCTTATTTCTCTTCCTCTTGTTATTTTGAGTTTTTATCCTCTTGTTATTTTCCAGATTTTATCATTTATATATGAGATTCATTTAAATGTTATTATTGGTCTAAAACATTTCTTGTAGTTTTTCTTTATTTGCTTTCCTCACTGGGGTATTTTCCTTGTTGGAGCCATTGGGCTTATAGCATCCTGCTTTTAAACTAAGGTTGTAGCTTGGCAAGTAATAATGCTAATAATAATTAGCCATAACTTCAGTGCTAATAATAATAATAAAAATAATAATAATAACAATAATAATAATTAGAAATAACTTCAGTGCTAATAATAATAATAATAATAATAATAATAATAATAATTAGCCATAACTTCAGTGCTAATAATAATAATAATAATAATAATAATAATAATAATAATAATAATTAGCCATAACTTCAGTGCTAATAACAATAATAACAATAATAATAATAATAATAATAATAATAATAATAATAATAATAATAATAATAATATCCATGTATGTATAAGCTTCCTTTAGTTATATACTGTAGCTTTTAGTTTACCTTATGGTTATATCGACATCCAATCATAACGCTAGTTATCTTCACTGGAAAATATGAGTGAAACATTAGTCCCTTTACATGCTATTGGTGTTCAGTAATTACTATTTTTATTAATTAATTACTCCTAACAATCTCGAGTAGAACCACGTTGATCTGCTCCTCGAGACCATTCTCTACCACCAATTCCTCATTGAACATTATCATAGTTTTACTCATATTCATTTTCATTCCTACATTTCTGCTTTCTCTATTCAAGTCTTATATCATCTTTTGTATTTGCTCCCATGATTCACTAAATAGAACTATGTCATCTGCAAATCTTTAGTTGTTCGTAATTAATGGCTTTTCCTACATTTTTCCAATCTAAATTCATGAAAACTACATCTAAGGTTGTGGTGGCCTAATTCGTAACGTCCTTGCCTGGTGATCGCCAGACTGGGGTTCGAGTCCCTCTCAAGCACGTTAGTTCGTTTGGTCGCTACATCCTCACCATCCTTGTGAGCTATGGATGGGGGGTTTGAGGGAGCCTATAAACTATGTGCTGAATCTTCAACAGCCATTGCCTGGCCCTCCCTGGTCCTAGCTTGGGTGGAGAGGGCGCTTGGGCGCTGTCTCTAGGGCATTGTTCTGCTTGATAGGGCAATGTCACTGTCCCTTGCCTCTGCCATTCATGATTGGCCTTTAAACCTTTAAACCTAAACAGTGAATGATTTAGGAAAGATGAGGTCTCGCTGTCTAACAATCTTTTCCGTATAGATATCTTTAAGTATTCTAACATAAGATTCAGCTATCCTTTGTTTCTGAAGGGTTTTCATTACTGCTGAAGTTTAGGGAGACTGAAAAGCTTCCTCGTACTATATAAAATCCTACACACACAAATACTCACACCCATTCATACAGACAAAGACACACACGCGCGCGCACACACACACACACACACACACACACACATATATATATATATATATATATATATATATATATATATACACATTATATATATACATATAAATGATACGGCCACTGTCGTACAAGTATCCTGGATCAGGTTTCGATTCCCGGACGGTCAGATGCTATTGTCTTTGAGTGGTTTCGCCTTGGAACTTTGATCCCAAGGTCGGTAAGAGAAACCAGATATTAATGAATTAAAATATATGGCTTATTTGAATATGAAAAACACGTCTAAATGTGCAAAATTTATCAATATATATAAATGTATAATATATATATATATATATATATATATATATATATATATATATATATATATATACAGTATATGATAAATTTTGCACATTTTTACATGTTTTTCATATTCAAATAAGCCATATATATTTTTGATATATTAATGTCTGGATTCTCTTAACGACCTCGGGATCAGAGCCCCAGGCGAAATCACACAAAGACAAGAGCTTGGCTCCGGCCGGGAATCGAACCCTGGTCGGCAAGCTTATATAGACAGTGACTAACCCACTTGGCCACGAAGAAAGATAAAAGTCAATGACAATTCTACTGTACTTATACCTGTCGAATTCAGGTATTTTGTACTTAGAATTGAAATCAACCCATCTTCACCATCGTAGCTAATTGGTAGTTTGTTACTTGGCATTCAATTAATGATAAATTTTGCAAATTTTTACGTGTTTTTCATATTCAAATAAGCCATATATATTTTTGATATATTAATGTCTGGATTCTCTTAATGACCTCGGGATCAGAGCCCCAGGCGAAATCACACAAAGACAAGAGCTTGGCTCCGGCCGGGAATCGAACCCTGGTCGGCAAGCTTATATAGACAGTGAATAACCCACTTGGCCACGAAGAAAGATAAAAGTCAATGACAATTCTACTGTACTTATACCTGTCGAATTCAGGTATTTTGTACTTAGAATTGAAATCAACCCATCTTCACCATCGTAGCTAATTGGTAGTTTGTTACTTGGCATTCAATTAATGATAAATTTTGCACATTTTTATGTGTTTTTCATATTCAAATAAGCCATATATATTTTTGATATATTAATGTCTGGATTCTCTTAACGACCTCGGGATCAGAGCCCCAGGCGAAATCACACAAAGACAAGAGCTTGGCTCCGGCCGGGAATCGAACCCTGGTCGGCAAGCTTATATAGACAGTGACTAACCCACTTGGCCACGAAGAAAGATAAAAGTCAATGACAATTCTACTGTACTTATACCTGTCGAATTCAGGTATTTTGTACTTAGAATTGAAATCAACCCATCTTCACCATCGTAGTTAATTGGTAGTTTGTTACTTGGCATTCAATTAATGATAAATTTTGCACATGTTTACGTGTTTTTCATATTCAAATAAGCCATATATATTTTTGATATATTAATGTCTGGATTCTCTTAACGACCTCGGGATCAGAGCCCCAGGCGAAATCACACAAAGACAAGAGCTTGGCTCCGGCCGGGAATCGAACCCTGGTCGGCAAGCTTATATAGACAGTGACTAACCCACTTGGCCATGAAGAAAGATAAAAGTCAATGACAATTCTACTGTACTTATACCTGTCGAATTCAGGTATTTTGTACTTAGAATTGAAATCAACCCATCTTCACCATCGTAGCTAATTGGTAGTTTGTTACTTGGCATTCAATTAATGATAAATTTTGCACATTTTTACGTGTTTTTCATATTCAAATAAGCCATATATATTTTTGATATATTAATGTCTGGATTCTCTTAACGACCTCAGGATCAGAGGCCCAGGCGAAATCACACAAAGACAAGAGCTTGGCTCCGGCCGGGAATCGAACCCTGGTCGGCAAGCTTATATAGACAGTGACTAACCCACTTGGCCACGAAGAAAGATAAAAGTCAATGACAATTCTACTGTACTTATACCTGTCGAATTCAGGTATTTTGTACTTAGAATTGAAATCAACCCATCTTCACCATCGTAGCTAATTGGTAGTTTGTTACTTGGCATTCAATTAATGATAAATTTTGCACATTTTTACGCGTTTTTCATATTCAAATAAGCCATATATATTTTTGATATATTAATGTCTGGATTCTCTTAACGACCTCGGGATCAGAGCCCCAGGCGAAATCACACAAAGACAAGAGCTTGGCTCCGGCCGGGAATCGAACCCTGGTCGGCAAGCTTATATAGACAGTGAATAACCCACTTGGCCACGAAGAAAGATAAAAGTCAATGACAATTCTACTGTACTTATACCTGTCGAATTCAGGTATTTTGTACTTAGAATTGAAATCAACCCATCTTCACCATCGTAGCTAATTGGTAGTTTGTTACTTGGCATTCAATTAATGATAAATTTTGCACATTTTTACGTGTTTTTCATATTCAAATAAGCCATATATATTTTTGATATATTAATGTCTGGATTCTCTTAACGACCTCGGGATCAGAGCCCCAGGCGAAATCACACAAAGACAAGAGCTTGGCTCCGGCCGGGAATCGAACCCTGGTCGGCAAGCTTATATAGACAGTGACTAACCCACTTGGCCACGAAGAAAGATAAAAGTCAATGACAATTCTACTGTACTTATACCTGTCGAATTCAGGTATTTTGTACTTAGAATTGAAATCAACCCATCTTCACCATCGTAGCTAATTGGTAGTTTGTTACTTGGCATTCAATTAATGATAAATTTTGCACAAGCTCTTGTCTTTGTGTGATTTCGCCTGGGGCTCTGATCCCGAGGTCGTTAAGAGAATCCAGACATTAATATATCAAAAATATATATGGCTTATTTGAATATGAAAAACACGTAAAAATGTGCAAAATTTATCATTAATTGAATGCCAAGTAACAAACTACCAATTAGCTACGATGGTGAAGATGGGTTGATTTCAATTCTAAGTACAAAATACCTGAATTCGACAGGTATAAGTACAGTAGAATTGTCATTGACTTTTATCTTTCTTCGTGGCCAAGTGGGTTAGTCACTGTCTATATAAGCTTGCCGACCAGGGTTCGATTCCCGGCCGGAGCCAAGCTCTTGTCTTTGTGTGATTTCGCCTGGGGCTCTGATCCCGAGGTCGTTAAGAGAATCCAGACATTAATATATCAAAAATATATATGGCTTATTTGAATATATATATATATATATATATATATATATATATATATATATATATATATATATATATATATAAGTGTGTGTGTATTTCTTTGTGTGTATGAATGAGTGTGAGTATTTGTGTGTGTGTGTGTGTGTGTAGGATTTGTAACTGTCTGATAGGGATCAATCCCAATTCTATCGAGATGTGTAGTGCCCTACTCACCGCAAGAACTAAATCCCAAAAATAGAAATCTTGTTAAACGGGTCTGTAAAATATTTTTAATTGAATTCCATGCTAACTTTCATTGGGTTTTAGTTCAACTGAGTTGAAGTATTTCTTACCTTTGAGTACCGTATTTTCAATAACCATAATAAATATTCTTATTGTTTAACAGATTTTAAGCCTAAATGATCGTACTGTTGCATAACGATGGTTTCAGTGCATCATCTAGTTAAAACAATCTCTCTCTCTCTCTCTCTCTCTCTCTCTCTCTCTCTCTCTCTCTCTCTCTCTCTCTCTCTCTCTCTCTCTGTCATTAACTAACTTCCATGAGTCCCATCGTTTAATTTTCATTCAAGAATTTCATAATAGTGAAATGTTAATCATTGCAATAATTCTGACAAGATTGAACGACTAGTTTCTTATGTTTATTTGTTACAAACTTACTCTTTGTGAGCAATTTATTTTCATCGGCCATATTCTCATTTCATTTTGAGTTCTGTTCTATTCTTTATTCTTGTCTGGACTCTCATCTATAATACCTTTGATCTTAGACACAGAAAACTAAACCTACTAATAAACAAACATGTTGAAGGACCGATATTTTCATAGCATCTCTCCAAGTCATTAAAATAAAAGTAATCATTTAGAACTATTTCATTTCCCCTCACTTCGAATTCGATTTCATTTGGGTGGAATTATCCAAAATGTCTAAACCATAAGTGAAATACGCTGGATTTCAATATTGATACAAGAGATTTTCCATTTAGTCAATAAATGATAACATTTCCCACAACATTTATCCCTTAAGCAGACATCTCTATTGAAAATTTTTAGCTTAGTTATCAGAAAGGCTTAAAAAAACCTAAACTTATTTACTTCTTGATGACATGGACATGGTAACTTTATTCTGTATGACCATGGTAGGATAACACTTTTGACAGAAGGTTAAAGGTTAAAGTTGTCTGGTTTCAGTTTTACTTACATCACAATAGATGCTCAACAAAACGTCAGCAGGGAAAGCCCAACCCCCAACTGTGGTCCCAAACACAGCAGTGGCCTCCAAAGTAAACAACTTATACTTGAGGTCCCGGGATGGGATCGATCTGCTGCCATGTGAATGCTAGGCGAACAGGTTACCACTGTACTAGCCAAGAGGCTAGTGCGTCATATACTGTAGTGATCAATGTGGCACAATCCTGATTTTCCGAAGCTAGACGGACACGTTTTAGCTTTAAAGTTCCGTGAAATTAAGAATTTCTTATTAGAACTTTGTTCTTATACAAGTACAAACGAAAACGAAATTTACACTGACTTTCATGTGAAGGCTGCTGATCACTTTAAGGGTTTAAAGGTCACTCATGAATGGCAGAGGCAAGGGACAGTGACAATGCCGTAGAGACTGATCATTTATACATATGATCAGCGCCCAAGCCCCTCCCCACCCAAGCTAAGACCAAGGAGGGCCGGGCAGTAGCTGCTGAGGACTCAGTAAATAGACCTATAGGCTCCCCTAAACCCTCATCTATAGCTCACAAGGATGGTGAGGTTCCAGCGACCAAGGGCACTAACGAGTTTGAGAGGGACTCGAACCCCAGTCTAGCAATCACCAGTCAGGGACGTTACCACATCGGCCACTTTGTTTCTATCTGAGTTATGTAGAATTGGTTATTGTTGCATATCTGAGGGTTATTTATTACACTATTAGTTGGATGTCAAGATGGTAGTTCATGTTCTATTGATTAATGCCTTATTTGTAATTCAATATTGCATAATGTATTAAACGTATCTTTTCACTTTTATACAATTTTGATTATATACGGTCCTGGTCACTTAATTCACATCCTTTAAAGTCTAGTGTTACACAGAAGAATTCCCTAGGTTCTAATTATAAGTTTCGTAGTTGAATCGGTAGAGCTTCAAAAGTTCAAACTTACAGCAAATGTTTTTATGTTGAACAGGCTGACATAAGTTTCTTTTTATAGCTTATATAGGAAATATCTGTTTTAGTATTGTTACTGTTTTTAATATATCTATTTTTATTGTTCATTTATTTCTCCTCATATCGTTTATCTATTTCCTTATTTTCTGTTGTCATCACTGGGCTATTTTTCCCTGTTGGAGCTTTTGGGCTTATAGCATCTTGCTCTTCCAACTAGGGTTGTAGCTTAGCTAATTATAATAATAATAATTAGCAATAACTTCAGTGCTTATTTTGAGGGCTTTCTTTACAAATTCCTAAATGGGAGTTGCAAGAGCATTTTGGAGTAATAATTTTGAATTTATAAGCAAATGATTGCAAAAACTAGTTGCTCATTGCGAATATATTATTTGCAGAAACATAATCTCTGGAATTATGCTTTGGCGTGCTGCTGTTGCATTGATCATCATCTTGATTGCCAAAGTTTGCTGGTTGAATTTTTAAAAAGGGATTTGAGGAATATGATTGCAGGGCGGAAATTATCACGAACTAGAGGGGCACTCAGTAAAGCGCAGACCTCCACCGCAGCAGCCTATTTCCCTACCTTTTGCTCGACCTTGACCTTGAATGCTGACCTTAACATGTATTCATTGGCGTGGATTTTCATATACTCAAATATGAATCAAGTTTGAAGTCTCAGTAACAACGATGTCCAAACTCATGATTACGTGACGTGGATTTGACATTTTGATTGACCATTGACCGTGACCTTGACCTTTGACAGTGACCTATCGAAAATTGATAATTTCTAGCTTTTTTACATAACAGCTAATCCCCGCAAGTTTCATTACTCTACGATTATAATTGCGGCCAGGAAGCTGTTCAGAATCAAACACAAACAGAGGCGAAGACATAAACTCCTTCCGACTTCGTTGGCGAAGGTAATAAGGTTGAACCTTAACAAAACTCGATCTTGGCCGTTAGTGTTTCTATGAAAGATGACTACTCTCACCAAGGTCTTTTTATTGGCAATTCTTCTAGTTTATGCGGATAATTAGAAATTTTACTTGCCATTTTACGCGATTTACGTCTAATTTATGGCGTAACTAAAAGAGACAGATTATACAATGCTAATATAAGAGAAGGATTGAGTGTGGAACCTATAATTCTTACAGTTGAAAAGAGCCACTTGAGATGGTTCGGACACATTTGCAGAATGCCAGAACAACGGTTAATGTTGATTGATTCATTTCGCTACTGTCCACTTTTCATTTCGCTACTGTCCATGTCTGTAGCTAAAATTTTTATTGATTCATTTAGCTATTATATCCTTCACCAAGTAGCCTGGAATCCCCTCGTCTGTAGCTTACGATTTGAATGATTCATTACGCTCCTGTCTCCTTTGCCAAGGTAGCCTGGAAGACCCCCGGCTGTAGCTAACGATGTTGACCTATTCATTTCGCTACTCTCCCCTTCGCCAAGGTAGGCTGGAGGCCCCTCGTCTGTTGCTAACTCTGTTTATTGATTCATTTCACTACTGTCCCCTTTGTCAAAGTAGCCTAAAAATAATATATGGTTGGTTTCAATAAGGCAAAAGACGAAGGGGAGAGAACAAGAACTAGGTGGAAAGATAAAATCAGTAATTTGTTAGCAAGATGCGACAAAAATTTCATTGAAGCTTAGCTGTAGTGGTCTTTCAGGATTGCATGGAGTGGAGAAAAATAGCCAAGAATCTCAACCGACGGACTAACATAGTCTAACGGCCGTTTGGGTGAGCAGGTGAGCAGGAACTTGCCATTCTTGAATTCAAATTCGTTTTTAAATCCAAACTCTTTAAGATTTACAAGCAAATTTGAAAGTTGGGAATGAAAAGTCATCTCTCTCTCTCTCTCTCTCTCTCTCTCTCTCTCTCTCTCTCTCTCTCTCTCTCTCTCTCTCTCTCTCTCTCTATATATATATATATATATATATATATATATCCCATCACTTTTTCACATGCGTATATAATAACCATTTTACGAAAATGTTTTATTGTTTTTGTAAACCGTAAATACTGAGGAAGTTATAATATATTTCTTACTTAAACTTTGTTGATTAATTGGGTCTTTAGTAGCCATTGTATCATGGAAACTTGAATCTAATAAATTTCCTAATCCAATAACTATCACCGCCTTTTTGTTAGCTCAATGTTCTTTGATCCCAGTTATTCACTTATTCCTTGTCTTTGAAGGTCTTACATTGCTACTGAGGTTTTGACAGAATCAAAAGCTTTCTCATAGTCTACAAATTTAATACATAGTGGTTTGTCATGACTGATTTTTCCATTAGTGTTTAAGTACATGGATATGGTTAGTTATTATTATTATTATTATTATTATTATTATTATTATTATTATTATTACATGCTAAGCTACAACCCTAGTTGGAAAAGCAGGATGCTATAAGCCCAGAGGCTCCAACAGGGAAAATAGCACAGTGAGGAAAGTAAACAAGGAAAAATAAGATTTTCAAGAGGAGTAACATTAAAAATAAATATCTCCTATATAAACTATAAAAACTTTAACAAAACAAGAGGAAGAGAAACAAGACAGAACAGCGTGCCCAAGCGTACCCTCATGCAAGAGAACTCTAACACAGGACAGTGGAAGACCATGGTACAGAGACTATGACACTACCCAAGAATAGAGAACAATGGTTTGATTTTTGAGTGTCCTCCTAGAGGATCTGCTGACCATAACTAAAGAGTCTCTTCTACCCTTACCAGAGGAAAGTAGCCACTGAACAATTACAGCGCAGTAAGAAAAATTGTTTGGTAATCTCAGTGTTGTCAGGTGTATGAGGACAGAGGAGAATAAGTAAAGAATAGGCCAGATTATTTGCTGTGTATGTAGGCAATGGGAAAATAAACCGTAACCAGAGAGAATGATCCAATGTAGTACTGTCTGGCCAGTCAAAAGACCCCTTAACTCTCTAGCGGTAGTATCTCAACAGGTGGCTTGTGTCCTGGGCAACCTACTACCAATTTCTAAAGCTTGCCTGATCTCTTGGTTGATTAGATTCTAGCTGCCTTTCTATTTGCCCCAATACGATCTGTTTTATTAATGTTTTGTTCCACAAATGACTTGAGTTCATTTGTGTTTATTTCTATTACGAAGTTTATTCTTTACCTCTATAATTGTTATAAGTATTAGGCTGCTTTGCTTGATGGAGTCCCTCCTGGCCAGTTAGTGAACAACAAACTACCGTGATGTGATTGTGTAAAAAAATAATCTATACTAAAAATTATGACTTAAGCCAGGAAAAATGGTAAACCTAAACTTTTAACTATTTTATTCATTATACTAAGAAATGATACCGATTTCATTTTTATACGATCATGTGCTTTGAAGAAGTTTAGCACAATTACTAGGACTAATTTGGATGACCTAGACCTACATGGCTGAGGACTATGAAGTGTGAAGAAGGAGATGATGGATGGAGAAGTATTGATTTAAAAGCTCAAGATAGAAACAACTGGCGAAATCTAACTGACGACCTTTGTGCGTCAATAGGCGTAAGAAGAGATGATGATGCTGATGATGATGAATTTCATGATAATGATAATACTATGAAGATGATAGAGTTTATCATATATGGTCATGATGCTCAATATTCAAAAGGAAATATATAATACGGATAAAATTTTTCGTAAAACTGAGTGTTATGTATACAGTAGTGCAAAGTTCGGAGTGAAAGTGAAGGAATATAACATTAAGATCTTGAAACTTGTTTCCGAACAGATGAGGCAAATAGGTTTCGTTATTCGAATTAGGATTAATGCGATCAACGTAAGAGGAAAATCATTAAGGCATCGTTGAATTCATTCAAGAATTCACAATAAAGATGAATAGATAAACCATTAAACTTAAAAACTGAATTATGGAACAAATATAGAGTATTCTGATTCAATTCATAAAGTTAAGCTTCTTCTTAAATTATCTGTTTAAATTACAGTACTTTAATTTCGCAAGTCGAAATGAAAATATTTCCCTTATATAAATTTGCCGTTTTTTTGCATAGTGAGATAAAATTTCATTATGAATCATTTTCATAATATTAGCTTTATCTAAATAAAAATGTAGAATTAAGTATGAAAATGCATATGCATGATCTTGATTATCTTTACATAAATAAAGTAGAAAAGCACTCTGAGAGGGCAGACCTCCGCCACGGCTGCTTAGTTATCGAGGTTAGGGTTAATTTCGTCGACCTTTTGATCTACCTTGACCTTGACCATTGACCTAGGCCTTTCAAAATTGAAACAATTCTACGTCTCAACATAATAATCAATCCCTGAAAGTTTCACTACTCTATGAGTAAAATTGTGGCCTGGAAGATTTTCACAAACAAACAAACAAACAGACAAGCAGGGGCGAAAACATAACCTCCTCCTAACTTCGTTGGCGGAGGTAATGAATCATTAAAAACCGAAGCAGACAAATTTAGCTAAAATTAGTGCATGGTGCAAATTATGGGGTATGATGTTGAATCCTAACAAAACTCAAAGTATGGTTGTAAGTAGGTCAAGGACGGTGGCTCCTCAACATCCTGATCTCAGTATTGATAATGTTCTTTTAAATTTGTATGACTCTTTTAAAATTTTAGGTGTGATTCTCGACATCAAATTTACTTTTGAGAAACACATTAGGTCTGAGTCTTCTTCAATTGCACAAAAAAAAAATGGCTTATTGAGGAAATCTTTTAAGATTTTCGGTGATCAATCTATTCTGAAGAAGTGTTTTAATTCTTTCCTTCTACCTTGTTTTGAGTATTGTTCTCCTATCTGGTGTTCCACTGCTGATTCTCATCTTAATTTGTTGGACAGAAACTTACGGTCTATTTAATTTCTTATTCCTGATCTAGATATTAATCTTGGCACCGTCGTTCAATTAGTTCATTATGCATGTTGCATAAGATTTTTCATAACTCTGACCATCCTTTACATTCAGATCTCCCTGGAAAATTCTATCCTGTTCGTAATACTAGGCAGGCAGTTAATTCTAATAGCCAGGCCTTCTCTATCATGAGGCTCAATACTACACAGTATTCTAGAAGTTTTATTCCAGCTGTTACCAAGTTGTGGAATGATCTTCCTAATCGGGTAGTTGAATCAGTAGAACTTCAAAAGTTCAAAGTTGGAGCAAATGTTTTTATGTTGACCAGGCTGACATGAGTCTTTTTATAGTTTATATATGATAAATCTGTTTTTGACGTTGTTAATAGTTTATATAGGACATATCTGTTTTGACGCTGTTACTTTTTTAAAATGATATATTGTTAATTTATTCTCATAATTTATTTATTTCCTTATTTCCTTTCCTCACTGGGATATTTTTCCCTGTTGGAGCCCTTGGGCTTATAGCATTTTGCTTTTCCAACTAGGGTTGTAGCTTGGCTAGTAATAATAATAATAATAATAATAATAATAATAATAATAATAATAATAATAATAAATGTATATAGTTCCATATTGAAAACTTCACGAAAACGTATCCCGAATATTTACATGATTAAAGCATCCTTGGAAGAAACACGAGAACAAGTTTATGAGAGTTTTAAAAGTATCCTTGGAGGGAATACATAAACAAGTTTATGAGTTTTAAAAGCATCCTTGGAGGTAATATAAGCAGTTTTCGGAAGTTTTAAAAGCGTCCTTGGAGGCAATACATGAACACATTTATGAATCTTAAAAACATCCCCGGAGGCAATACAAGAACAAGTTTATGAGAGTATTAAAAGCATCCTTGGAGGCAATGCAAGAACAATTTTATGAGTTTCAAAAGCATCCTTGGAGGCAATAAAAAAACAAGTTTATAAGAATTTTAAAAGTATCCTTAGCCGCAACACAAGAACAAGTTTCTAAGAGTTTCAAAAGACTCTTCGGAGGCAATACAAGAACAAGTTTACGAGGGTTTTAAAAAAGCATCTTCGGAGGCAATATAAAAACAAGTTTATGAGTTTTAGAAGCATACTCGAAGGGAATACAAGACCAAATCTATGGGAGTTTTAAAAGCATTTTCGAAGCAATGCAAGAACAAGTGTACGAGAGTTTTAAAAGCATCCTCGGAGCAACAACAAAAATTACGAGAGTTTTAAAAGCATCTTTAGAGGCAATATAAGAGGAAGTTTATGAGAGTTTAAAACGCATCCTTGGAGACAACACAAGAACAAGTTTATGAGTTTTAAAAGCATCTTTAGAGGCAACATAAGAACAAGTTTACGAGAGTTTTAAAAGCATCCTCGGAGCAATGTAAGACCAAATTTATGGGTGTTATAAAAGCATCCTTGAAGTATTGCACGAACAAGTTTACGAGAGTTTTAAAAGCATCCTCGAGGACAATATAAGAGCATGTTTATGAGAGTTTTGACGCCTCCTTGGAATCAAGCAAGAACAATTTTACGAGTTTTGAAAACATCGTCGGAGGCAATATAGGAACAAGTTAATGATTATTAAAAGCATCCTTGGAGGCAATACAAAACCAAGTTTACGAGAGTTTTAAAAGCATCCTTGGAGCCAATACAAGACTAAATGTATGGGAGTTTTAAAAGCATCCTCGAAGCAATACAAGAACAAGTTTACGAGATTTTCAAAAGCATCCTTTGAGGCAACATAAGAAAAAGATTATTAAAATTTTGAAAGCATCCACGGACGCAACACATGAACAAGTTTATCAGAGTTTTAAAAGCATCCTCGAGGCAATACAAAAACAAGTTTACGAGAGTTTTAAAAGCAGCCCCGGAGGCAATACAAGAACAAGTTTATAAGAGTTTTAAAAGCATCCACGGAGGCAATACAAGAACAAGTTTATAAGAGTTTTAAAAGCATCCTTGGAGGCAATACAAGAACAAGTTTATGAGAGTTTTAAAAGCATCCTCACCTTAAGTCTGAGACATCCTTGGTCTGGAGCCAATTCCCTGTTGTCCCCCCTGGTGGTCGTGAGTCCCTCCTTGGTGCGAAGGACGTAGATCGTGTTGATGTGCGACAGAATGTTGTCGAAACTTAGCTCCATGTGAGGTCGGACCTGCCAGCCAACATAAATCTAATTACTGGAGGGTCTCTAACTTTGGAGGGAAGCGACATATTAATTAAAATAGGCGCTTCCACTCTCTCTCTCTCTCTCTGTCTCTCTCTCTCTCTCTCTCTCTCTCTCTCTCTCTCTCTCTCTCTCTCTCTCTCTCTCTCATTTACGCTTTCGCTCTGATTAGTCTATTTGTGCTTTGAATGAGGTGATTTATTAAGGTTAATATCGATAAAGCACACTGATTTTGAACCTAAAACAACGTTTTGTATATAATAGAAATATTATAAGAGATCTAATTAGTTCATTATGAATAATGAAGCATGAAATAGACAGAAAAATATGTTATTGCTTAAGCAAAGGATATTGTTACGGTATGCATAGTTTTCTTTTAAAAAGTAAAAAAAAAAGTTTTTACTTTTATCAGTTAAATGTTCAAATTGAAAAGTTGACTAGAGGACCACCACTTTATTTGTGGATTCCTTCTGTTGTACTAAATAATCATCATCATCATCATTATTATTAGTATTATTATTATTATTTCATCATCATCATCATCATTATTATTATTATTATTATTATTATTATTATTATTATTATTATTATTATTATTTTATCATCATCAACGTCATCATCATCATTATTATTGTTATTATCATTATTATTATGATTTCCGGATTAGACCCGGTTTTAAACAACTTTTATTGAAATTAATGGCTCCGGTAGTGGCATTAATTTTATAATGAACTTTTTCTGTTCTTATCTTTTTCTCTTCATTACTACATTCTGCCAGTAACTGTTAAAGGGACCTACTTCATATGAAAGGTACAGAGGCTATGGCACTACCCAAGACTAGAGAACAATGGTTTAAGTTTGGAGTGTTTCTCCTAGAAGAGATGCTTACCATAGCTAAAGAGTCAGTTCTACCGTGGTCCTTAACTGGCTTGGGTTGAAGTTCTCTTGATTGAGGGTACATTCAGACACATTATTCTGTTTCCTTATTTCCTTTCCTCACTGGGCTATTTTTCCAGTTAGAACCCTTTGACTTAAAATATACTGCTTTTCTAACTGGGATTGTAGCTTTGCAAATAATAATAATGGTAATAATAATAATAATAATAATAATAATAATAATAATAATAATAAGTTTTGAGTATATTGCTTTTCCAGCTAGGATTATATCTTAGTCACGACTTAGTGAATAATAATAATAATAATAATAATAATAATAATAATAATATTATATATATATATGCATATATATATATGTGTATATATATTATTCACTTATTTATTCTTATATAAAGAGAATAATGTTACTGAGAAACTGGACCACAACATTATGGGTGCTCTTCAAAGTTTATTCAATACTATGTCCCTAGAGTATATATTTGGAATTTTGTTAATTGCGGAAGTACCAGAGCCGTACAGTTTTATGTAAAACCGTGATTAGGTATTGTACGATTTGCTAGGGTTTAACAGTAGTTGTTTAGCATACACTGATGGTAATGAAGACATTTCAGAAACAAAATAGTCCAACAGTGAATTAGGTTAAAGTGAGATACTGTATGGCTGTGGTAAACGTGTTACTATGTGGCTGACTTAGGTCAATAAAATATCTATTTATCACGAAAATATTAAAACGTAGTGTGTGTGATACTAATAATTGTTCCTCAGTGTGATAGTACAGGTGGCAGAGATGGGATTCTATGAGTTACTATGGCATAACATGCCTCAGTATACAAAGGAGAGTAAATAATGAGATTTTATATTGACAATGTAAGACAGATAAAGTTTGCCGCACACTGAGCCGGAACGGAACCACCACCGAAGCCTCAGAACAGAACAGAAACGACGTCCAGCGCGCACACTGAGCCAGAAGCCACAGAACGGAACCGACGCAGAATTTTATATAAACGAAGGAAGTTTTCCTTAATCATTACTGAGTTTTTATTTAATTGATGTTACAATGATTAGATATTCTGTATATCAATCTTTTTTCGAATCCGTAAGCCAGATGTTTATATGTTTTTA
>NC_090746.1:11286427-11293927 GCF_036898095.1 Palaemon carinicauda
ATGTCACTGTCCCTTGCCTCTGCCATTCAGGAGCGGCCTTTAAACCTTTAATGCGTTCTACGGTGATTTATATGTTCACTTGTTCAAGCTGTATCTATTATTATTATTATTATTATTATTATTATTATTATTACTAGCTAAGCTACAACCCTAGTTGGAAAAGCAAGATGCCCAAGAGCTCCAACAGGGAAAAATAGCCCAGTAAGGAAAGGAAATAAGGAAATGAACGATATAAGAACTAATGTAAAATTATAACAAAATATCTTAAAAGCATCAACAATATTAAAACAGATAATTCTCACGTAAATTATAAAAAGACTTATGTCAGCTTGTTCAACATATAAAAATATTTGCTCCAAGTTTGAACTTTCGAATTTTCCACATCAATGATTATTAACAGAGCAATTAATGAATGATAGAAGGATTCAAAGAACTTAACTTATTTGAATGATAAAATACATTATATTAGTACAATATGATGGCAATTGTTGCAACAATTATTGCCACCACGATATTGTTGTTATTTATCAAGTAGATATTTGTTTACTCTTTATGATATTTATTCATGGTGGATTAACCCTTCGAAAAGTTGCAGTCGTTTGAAGTATAACTTACAAACTTCATCAAAGAGTCATATTTAAACTTGCATCTTTTGAAGAAGCCTTCAAATCTGTTTAAAAGATGAAAGGACATGTACTGAGAGAGAGAGAGAGAGAGAGAGAGAGAGAGAGGAGAGAGAGAGAGAGAGAGAGAGAGAGAGAGAGAGAGAGAGAGAGAGAGAGTTGTTTATAAGTAGGTATATATAAGTTTTGACTTTACCTAACTTGTAAATTTCAGAACTAACTGTCTTAATTTAGATCTTAATCAATATTGATCATAATTGGTGTTTGTTGGTGTTGCAACTTGAGATACTGGTATGAAAGAGTAATTGTTAGGTGGTATCTTGTTATGTAGAATCTTATCGTAAAACACCAAAATATTTTACGTTAAGATATTATATCCAATAAGATCCAACATATTTTGTTGATATGAGAACACGGCCTCAGAAGAATATTGGGAGCTAAATGGCAGGACAAGATTAGAAAGGAAATCATAGGAGAGATTACTCGTGTGCCATATGTGGAGAGATCATGGTGAGAAGTAGATGGAGATGGTTTGGGCATGCTCTTCGCACTCCCCAAGAGAGATTAGTTCACCAAACGTTTAGCTAGGCTTCGCAAGGCACTACATGGCTGAAGACTGAAGCGTGAAGTAGATGATGAATGGAGTATTGAATTAAAAGCTCAAGATAGAGACGACTGGCGAAATCTGACCAAGATCCTTAGAGTCAATAAGCGTAGGAGGAGATGATGATGATATTGGCCAGCCTCTAGGGCACTGAGTTGCTTGGGCATTGTTACTGTCGATTGCCTCTGCCATTCATGACCACGCCCTTTAAAAAGAATGGGTGGATCCACTTATTTCTTCTTGTTCAGTATGCATTTTAGTTTTCCCTACCTCAATCAATGGAGTGGCTTTTAGAATTATATAGGATTGGTTAATGATCACCATTTGTTCTTATTCCAATCTTCATCTTTGTGGCTTATAAAAGGGAAGATGGAGAAAGGCAGATAAAACAAAGCCTTGGTTAGTATATCTACTGTGACGGCGCCGAGTAAGGGTGTGAACTCTAAGGCCGATTGGAAACGACTGAGTTATATTATTGTGGAACACTCTCCTTATATACAAAACCTCAAGGCAACAGGACATAACAAGTTCACAAGACAGACAATATTGCAGAGGAAAAACCAGACAGGAATTTTCATGTTCGTTTTAGTGCGAGGGAGGAGCGAAGATACAAGCATAATATATACAAAAGGAATTATGTACAATTGTGTGAAACACGGTTGGTACACTACATAGATCATTGTATAAGTATAGATAGATATGCTATCTCTCCAACAAGGGCAAAAACCCATTATTATTATTATTATTATTATTATTATTATTATTATTATTATTATTATTATTATTATTATTATTACTTGCTATCTACAACTCTAGTTGGAAAAGCAAGATGCTATAAGCCCAAGGGCCCCAAAAGGGAAAATAGCCCAGTCACGAAAGGAAATAAGGAAAAATAAAATACATTCTGAACAGTAACATTAAAATAAATATTTCCTATATAAACAATAAAAACTTAAAACAAGAGGAAGAGAAAAAAGATGGAATAGTGAGCCTGAGTGTACACTCAAGCAAGAGAACTCAACCCCAAGACAGTGGAAGGCTATGACACTAACCAAGACAAGAGAACAATGGTTTGATTTTGGAGTGATAATGCATATTCAATATCCTGCACTTGGGTGTAAGTTTCCGGATTCTAGCAATGGCCAAGTGCATCGGGAATATGACTCACATAAAGTTTTAATCCCGTGGTGACCAGAGTTTGGAATGATCTTCCTAATCTGGTGGTTGCGTCGGCTCAAACTTAGCGCAAATATTTTTCTTATTGAGGAGGTTGACATTAGTCTTGTTTTATGGTTTATATAATATTGATCTGTTTTACATTATTACTGATATTCATATATCCCATGTTTTTTTTTTTATTATTTCTCATATATAGTTTATTCGTTATTTTTTATCACCCCCGAAAAGGAAGTTGGAAGGAGGTTATGTTAACGCCCCTGTTTGTGTGTTTGTTTGTGTGTGTGTTTGTTTGAGAACAGCTTCCTGACCACTATTTTAATCGTAAAGTAATGAAACTTGCAGGAAATAACCATTATGTAAATAGCTGGAAATGGTTAAATTTTGGAAGGTCAAGGTCAAAGGTCAAGGTCACGGTCAAGCAAAATGTCCAATTCACGTAATCAGCTATAAGTTTGGACATCATTGTTACGGAAACTTCAAACTTGGTTCATATTCGAGTGTAGGAAAATCCACGCCAAGTAATACAAGTTAAGGTCAAAGGTCAAGGTGAAGGTCAAGGTCGAGCAAAGGGTTGAGAAATAAGGACACGTGGCGGAGGTCTGCGCTCTAGTGAGTGCGCCTCTAGTTTCCTTCCTGCATTGGGCTAGTTTCCCCATTGGGGCTTTTAGCACTGGAGTATCTTGCCTTTCCAACTACGTCCATAGCTCTGCTATGAATATATATAATTATAATAATAAGTGCTTTTCTACAAATAAATAATCGCATACACATTGCTTATTTGTATACGCAAACAATTTTCTAAAATATCTGTTAATTGTAGGATGATTTTTTTTTCTACTGTGTAACAAGTGTATTAACACAATTAAATTGAAAAAAGTAAAGAACTCTGAGAGTGCAGACCGCCGCCCTCCACAGCTTTCTCGAAACCAGTTTGCCTTTCCCAGAATCAATTTCAGTCGACCTTTTACTCGACCTTGATCTTGACCTTTGAACTACGACTTTCAAATTTGAATCTCTTCCACGTCTCAACATTACAGTTAATCACTGAAAGTTTCACTACTCTATGAGTAGAATTGTGGCCAGGACGTTGTTCACAAACAAACAAACAAACAAACAGGGGCAAAAACATAACCTCCTCACAACTTCGTTGGCAAAGGTAATAAATGTAAAAAAAAAAATAATACAAACAGTATAAAAAACATCTTTTGTTAGAAGCCCTTACTGTTCTAATCAGGAACAAGATATATTGACAAGATATACTGCTGTGAAAAATCGAAAATGAAACAAAAAGAAAGTCACTCTTCTTTCTTTTGATTCAGTTATTTCCTTTCCTAAAACCCCAGGCTATTGTTACAGGAATCGCCCGTTTTCAATTAAACTTGCTCTGAAACCGGAGGGCACTCGAGGGAAAATATTAAAGGGGATGCAAATAAAAGTCCATTCCGAGTAATATTGTCAGCCCTGACGTCCAAAGGTATTACCTCTACCCCGCACTCCATCCTCTTGGCCACCCAACAATTAACCAAAGCGGAACTGCTATCAAATAAGGAAGGAACTTCTGTCCCCCCAACAATTAACCAAAGCAGAACTGCTATCAAATAAGGAAGGAGCTTCTGTCCCCCCAACAATTAACCAAAGCAGAACTGCTATCAAATAAGGAAGGAAATTCTGTCCACCTCACAATTAACCAGAGCAGAACTGCTATCAAATAAGGAAGGAGCTTCTGTCCACCCCACAATTAACCAAAGCAGAACTGCTATCAAATAAGGAAGGAAATTTTGTCCACCTCACAATCACCCAGAGCAGAACTGCTATCAAATAAGGAAGGAAATTCTGTCCAACTCACAATTAACCAAAGCAGAACTGCTATCAAATAAGGAAGGAACTTTTGTCCACCCAACAATTAACCAAAGCAGAACTGCTATCAAATAAGGAAGGAAATTATGTCCACCCAACAATTAACCAAAACAGAACTGCTATCAAATAAGGAGGGAAATTCTGTCCACCCAACAATTAACCAAAGCAGAACTGCTATCAAATAAGGAAGGAAATTCTGTCCACCCAACAATTAACCAAAAACAGAACTGCTATCAAATAAGGAGGGAAATTCTGTCCACCCCACAATTAACCAAAGCAGAACTGCTATCAAATAAGGAAGGAAATTCTGTCCACACCACAATTAACCAAAGCAGAACTGCTATCAAATAAGGAAGGAAATTCTGTCCACACCACAATTAACCAGAGCAGAACTGCTATCAAATAAGGAAGGAGCTTCTGTCCACCCCACAATTAACCAAAGCAGAACTGCTATCAAATAAGGAAGGAAATTCTGTCCACACCACAATTAACCAAAACAGATCTGCTATCAAATAAGGAGGGAAATTCTGTCCACCCAACAATTAACCAAAGCAGAACTGCTATCAAATAAGGAAGGAAATTCTGTCCACCCAACAATTAACCAAAGCAGAACTGCTATCAAATAAGGAAGGAAATTCTGTCCACACCAAAATTAACCAAAGCAGAACTGCTATCAAATAAGGAAGGAAATTCTGTCCACACCACAATTAACCAGAGCAGAACTGCTATCAAATAAGGAAGGAGCTTCTGTCCACCCCACAATTAACCAAAACAGAACTGCTATCAAATAAGGAAGGAAATTCTGTCCACACCACAATTAACCAAAACAGATCTGCTATCAAATAAGGAGGGAAATTCTGTCCACACCACAATTAACCAAAGCAGAACTGCTATCAAATAAGGAAGGAAATTCTGTCCACACCACAATTAACCAGAGCAGAACTGCTATCAAATAAGGAAGGAAATTCTGTCCACCCCACAATTAACCAAAGCAGAACTGCTATCAAATAAGGAAGGAAATTTTGTCCACCTCACAATCAACCAGAGCAGAACTGCTATCAAATAAGGAAGGAACTTTTGTCCACCCAACAATTAACCAAAAACAGAACTGCTATCAAATAAGGAAGGAAATTCTGTCCACCCAACAATTAATCAAAACAGAACTGCTATCAAATAAGGAGGGAAATTCTGTCCACCCAACAATTAACCAAAGCAGAACTGCTATCAAATAAGGAAGGAAATTCTGTCCACACCACAATTAACCAAAACAGAACTGCTATCAAATAAGGAAAGAACTTCACACACTAGAATAAGAAAAGAGCGGATGTCTACTTAATTAGGCTTTCGAGATCAAGAGCTAGATTTACTTTTTTTCTTATTCTAAGAGTTGCAGATTCAGTAAAATACCAACGCTTCAATACTTTATTACTTGAGTAAACTACATTTAATAATTATAATTCTCACATAAATAAGTGAAAGGTTATGGAATTACTATTACATATTAAAGAGGACTTCGTTCCTTATGCCCCTTGATTTGATATATATACTTTTGATTTTTCCACCGTGATGCCACCCCCCTCTCTCTCTCTCTCTCTCTCTCTCTCTCTCTCTCTCTCTCTCTCTCTCTCTCTCTCTGCGAGTATGCTTAATTTAAAGGATGAAAATCTGATGATGCAGATAATTTTAAAATAAAAAAGGAGATTTAAAGTGAGACTGAGGAGGCTTTGATGTTTTGTATACACGTAATAATTCAACTGCCAGTCTGCCCAAATGACACTGTCTATCTACATCCCCTACTTCGTTTGCAGTCTCTAGGAACCCATTTTGTTATTCTTAATGTCTATCTATTATCCGTTATTCTCATTATATATCCTGTCCATAGCCATAACCTTTTCTTATATGTTAGAATATCCTCTACTTTAATTTGCTCTCTGTCACTTAGTGTTATTTCCATCATTATTCTATCCATTGTTCTTTAAGTGGTAACTAGCTCATGTTCTAAGGCTTTAGTAAGGCTCCAAGTTTCTGAAGTATATGTTACCAATGATAAGACTATCTGATTACACACTTTTCTTCTCACACAAAGTGACACTCCACTGTTCATCAAAAGCTGTCCATCCCATAGACATCCTTCGTTTAATTTTGATCTCATGTCCTAGGGAAACATTTACTGATTGTTTTAAATCTCATGTTTATCAACATTCACTAGTGGTTTGTCCATAACCGTTATTTGTTTTATCTGCACTTTGATTGAATATCAACTTTCTTTTACTCATATTCATTTTCAGTCCTACATTCCTGCTTTCTCTATTCAAATCCTCTATAATCTTCTGCAATCATTCCTCCCATGATTTACTAAATAGAACTATGTTATCTGCAAATCTTAAGTTGTTCAGGTATACCTCATTAATGTTAATTCCCATATTTTTTAAATCAAATTCTTCAAAACACCTAGGCATGCTGTGAATAATTTTTGAGAGATAAGGTCTCCCTGTCTAACTCCTTTCTCAATCGGAAATTTTTCCCTGTCTTAACTAGTTTTAGGATTGCTATACTTTCTGTATAGATATCTTCAAGTCTTCTATCATAAAATTCATTTATTTCTTATCTTTGAGGGGCTTTCGTTACTGCTTATGTTTTGACAGAAACAAAAGCTTTCTCATAGTCTATAAATGCCATACACAGTGATTTGTCATATATTTATCTTTTTTAATTAGCTAGTTGGTTATATGCATATGATCAGTTGTTGTGTATTTATATATGTACACAATATATATATATATATATATATATATATACATATATATATATACATATATATATATATATACATATATATATACACACACATATATATATATATATTATATACATGCATACACACATACACATATATGCAGAGAGAGAGAGAGAGAGAGAGAGAGAGAGAGAGAGAGAATGTGCCAGCTGTATGAAAAATGAACGCTAGACAAGGACGTGTCTTTTCTCCCAGGGAAATCGATACAAGTCCGATACTCAAAGAAATTAAGCCCAACGGAAAATAGTTCAATCGATGGATTCCTCTGAAAGGATGTAATTTCGAAGCTTCCGAATGAAATACTTGTGACAGAATCGAGCCCGAATGGGAATGAATGCTTCTCCATTTCATAATGGAATTTCTTTTAAGACTTCTTTCGTAATTCATAAACACAGGGTAGCCAATGAAGTATCCTATGGAAGCTTGCACATAAAAGGTAA
>NC_090746.1:11301427-11316427 GCF_036898095.1 Palaemon carinicauda
AACAACATCAAAACAGATATTTCATATATAAACTACAAAAAGACTTATGTCAGCCTGTTCAACATAAGAGTGTGAAGAAGAACTTAAAGTATCTAGGGTTACCGATGGGAAGAGAAAATTAAAAACAGGTAGTTACTTAATGCAGGAAACTTACAATCCCACTTAAAGCTGATAGAAATGTTGATCTGTTGGAAATATAGCACGAATTAGTGCCCGTGTCAATTTCCATTGCTTAGAATCAAAACAAGTCTGTCTCTTATCAGAAATCTAACCTTTTGCATTCAGATCTTCCCAGGCTGTACAGACACTCATAAAAGTTGGTGGATATCCGAGAATTTTATTGAGATTTCCATTTCACTCCTTTCTGGACGACAGGTGCCTAGGAAGAAACCGGTTAAATATTCAACTATCCCGTTTCACGTTCCCGGGCACCTGTCGTCCAGAAAGAGGTGAAATGGAAATCTCTCTAAAACACCCGGACATCCATCAACTTATATGAGTGACTCTACCATCCTCTAAGACTCTAAGTAGTACTATGTATGCAGTTAATTCTAACAGTTTTGACTTCACCATAAGACTCAATACTACATAGTATTCGAGAAATGTAATTACAGCTTGGACCAGATTGTGGATTAAGTTTCCTAAGGATCTGACGGTTGAATTGGCGGAACTTCAAAAGTTTAAACTTGTAGAGTTTAATGCTTTTCTGTTAAATAGGATGGCATGCATAGCTTTTCATACGACAGATCTTATCAAATAATGTTCTGGCAATTAGATGAAGGTTTTGTTAGTAATTCTCAGTGTTATAATGGCGGATGAAAGTAGCTATATTAGACATCTGTGTAGATACCTTAGTCTTAGCATGGAATTCGCAATAGATAATATTTCTGGGTAATAAAAAAACATTATTGGCTTAAAAAGAATTAATCCCTATACTCGTTAAAACATTACTTTCAAACTTACATACTTAACTTAATTACATACAGTACAGAATTCAATAAAACAAAGGAAACTTTTTACATAAAATAAATTTACTTTAGGTAATCAAAATAAATATTGTTTGCCAACAGGTAGCATATGACACTAAATAAACATAATAACTATTGCACCACAGAACCGAAAGGTGATAATATTTTCTGGACTATGTATGCAGAAATGTAATATGTGACTTATTTGGCAAGCTTCAAACATCATATTTCATGTACTCTGCTATGAAAATACTGTCTTCATTTTCAGTTTGTGTTACATTTCTTTCGAATTTTCTTTTCATAATCTCTGTGGATTCCAACTTTTAGAGATTCTGAATCCTTTCAGTCTCCACGGTTTAACTATATCCTTTCTATGATTACAATGTTTCTCTCTGGTAAAAAGGTTCCTTCTGGCAATTAGGAGATTTCCTGCAATTTCTCTTTCATCCTTTTTTTTCATCAGCATTTCCCCTTGAAACCTTTTCTTGGAGAGAAACCTTTCATATTCTCCCCTTTCGTCCTTGCGGCGTTTTTCTTCCATCTTTTTTTTATGATCTATTCATGTTTTAATTGCGTTGCTTATCTTTCTTTAGCCTCTGCCTTATTTAGCGCAACGTCTTTTAATT
Source organism: Palaemon carinicauda (assembly GCF_036898095.1). Lineage (NCBI taxonomy): Eukaryota > Metazoa > Arthropoda > Malacostraca > Decapoda > Palaemonidae > Palaemon > Palaemon carinicauda. Next base: position 11,303,022 of record NC_090746.1, read on the forward strand.
AAACGAGAGGAGATCCAATAGTAGATTCCTTCTTACGCTCCATCTTTAGGAATGACCTGATTTCCTCATATATCCAAATGATTCCTTTTCTATTTTCTTCTTTGTAAATTGCTTTTATGTTACTCTATATGGCCTTATAATAATGGGTATATAAGATCGCATTATGACATTCTATATGTATATATATATATATATATATATATATATATATATATATATATATATATATATATATATACACACACATTATTATTATTACTAGCTAAGGTACAACCCTAGTTGGAAAATCAAGATGCTATAACCCAAAGGGCTCCAACAGGGAAAAATAGCACAGAGAGGAAAGGAAATAAGGAAATAAATAAACGATAAGAGAAATAATGAACAATTAAAATAAAACATTTTAAAAACAGTAACATCAAAACATATATTCCATACATAAACTATAAAAAGTCTTATGTCAGCTTGTTCAACGTGAAAACACACACACACACACACACACACACACACACACACATATATATATATATATATATATATATATATATATATATATATAAATATATATATATATATATATATATATATATATATATATATATATATATATATATATTTATATATTATTTAGTTAGTGAAATGACGCAATAGTCAGGTATCTATAAAAGAATGGTTTATTGTTACTTCCATCTTCCAATCTTTACTTTTATATCATAAAAAATCGCAAAGAAGCCTTTTCACGTTCCTCACTTTCTCCAAAAGGGTGAAATCTTTTAGCATGGGTAAGATAACACATAATTTCAATGCTCTCTTTTAATCAATTAGTATCTAAGTAAATATGTTTGCATTTACCGCCAAAGTAAATGCTCGTATAATGGAGGTTGCTAACATTATTAACCTATGGAAAGCCTTCCTTGTCTGTCGACGAATAGTCTATTTACAGTAGCCCATAGTCGCCGCAGAGATTCCAGACGAAATAAGCCCCACCCCCTGATGACGTCATAGCCAATCAATTTGTCTCCCCTATAACATGATTGGCTATGACGTAATCAAGGGGTTGGGCTTATTTCGTCCTGAATCTCTGTTGCGGCTATAGACATAAAAGAAAATTATTCTGCATTAACTATACGCATTTGCTTTTGCATGAAAGGTTGTTTTCATTAACTGGTAGAGAAAACATTGCTTAGAAAGAAATCCTTATGGGAGAAAGGTTGCTCTCATTAACCTTCAGTTCGCAAGAGCCACCAAAGGAAAGGTTTCTTACATCAACAGTCGAAGCATAGACTACATGCAATAACCAGCACTTATTTCAACAGAACAAGTTATGCAAGTAATCTTTTCTGTATTGCCAACCATAAATTCTTTGCTTACATTAACAAAAGCAAATCCTAATAGAAGAAAGGTTTCTTGTATTAACCGCAAAAGAAAATGTTGCAATAACTTGGAAGCAAAGGTTGCCTGCATTGATCATCGAAGGAAAAATAATATTGCATTAACCCTCAGAGGAATTTTTCTTATTGACCTTCAATCAGATGTTGCTTGGATTAACCCTACGAAAAAAAAATTTCTTGTATTAACCATCAAAGAAAATGTTGCTTGAATTAATCTTCGAGCTTTGCTTGAATTTTTTATTTTTTGGTTATTTTCCTATCAAATTAAATTTTATGATATGAACTTTGAAGCAAATGTTTGCTTGAACCGTGAAAGAACGACTGCTTACCTCGCTCGCGCTGTGAACAATTCAAATAATTCAGGTCGACCCACGGCCTTCTTTTTAATTAGGCGAATACGTTCTTATGATATTGGACTTTCATTCCGACGTTACTTTACTTTTTAATAAATCATCCCTTTTCCTCGGCGCTTCTCTCGCTGACTCTTGAATTCATTTTTTTTCTCACATCTTGATTACTTTTTCGTTTCCTTTAATATCGTGAGGAAACTCCGCCTCGAGGCGTTTTGCATTCTCATTTCAAGAACAATGAAATTTCTTCCATCTTGTGTACCCTAATTGTCTTTCAACTATGTAATTATTCTACAGAAACAATAAAAAACAATCACTGTTGAATTTGCTATGAAAGCTGTTATTCCATTTCTTACATCAAATTTAAAGAGAAACTAGTTTTTCTTATTATTTTGTTTTAGAGAGGATGTGAAAACACAGAGAGAGAGAGAGAGAGAGAGAGAGAGAGAGAGAGAGAGAGAGAGAGAGAGAGAGAGAGAGAGAGAGAGAGAGACAGAGACTATATATATATATATATATATATATATATATATATATATATATATATATATATATGAAAGCCCTTCATATGCAAGGAATAGACAAATCTTTTGTTAGAACACTAGAAATTCTTTAACATTAAGATTTACAGAAGACATAGTTCCATTTAGTGAAACATGAGAGGAATTGTAAAAAGAATGATTGTAGATATGAATAGAGAAAGCAGACATGTACGACTGAAAACTGATTAAAGTAAAACTAAGATAGTGTTCAATAAAAATGCAGACAGACAACAAATACGTGTTATATATGAACATAGAGAGATGGGTAATGAATATACGCACTTAGAAAAGAAAGAGTTTCCCCAAGGTATGAAGAAGAAATTAAAAGAAGGATAAGCATGAGATGGAGAGAATTTGGTAAACGAAATGTGAAAAGTAAAATACCACATTCTCTAAAAAGAAAAGTATTTAATCAGATGGTTCTACCCGTATCAACTTATCATTAGAAACTTGGAGCCTCGTTAAAGCCTTAGAATATGAGTTAGTTACAAATCAAAGAGGTATGGAAAGAATAATGATGGGAATTACACCAAGACCAAACTAAAGTAGAGGATATTCTAACAACATGTTAGAAAAATAAATGGACGTGGGCAGGACATAAAAATATCCATGACATAATAGGGGATATTAAAAATAACAGAATGGGTCCCTAGAGATTACAATTGAAATAAGGGAAGGAAGAGAGGACGATGTATTAACGAGCTGAAAAAATTTGCGGGTATAGACTAACATAGAAAGATCATAAATAGACATCAGTGGAAGGTCACGACTGAGGCCTTTGCCCATCAGTGAACTAGGAACAGCTGATGATGATGATTATATATATATATATATATATATATATATATATATATATATATATATATATATATATATATATATATATATATATATATACTGTATATATATATATCATCATCATCATCAGCTGTGTGCATGATATATATATAAATATATATATATATATATATATATATATATATATATATATATATATATATATATGTATATATATATATATGTGTGTGTGTGTGCATAATATATATATATATATATATATATATATATATATATATATACATATATATATATATATATATATATATATATATATATATATACCTAACTGTTAATCTGCAGTTCAGGATTTACCTGGCGAAACATCAGTCTCTTACCAGCGAATTTTCCCCGACCTCCCGGCCCACCAGGTGACACAATTGATAGTAATTCATTCAAATTACCCCTAATGAGTCAATATGAATAAATATCAACACAATATCGTTCTCAAATAGAAATAAATTTCTACCTCATACTTAGGATCGAACCCTAGCCCTTTCTAATGAAAGGCCAGGTCGCTTCCAACCATGTCACAGAAGCCATAAAAGAAGTCGGAACCTAACTGCTAATCTACAGTTCAGGATTTACCTGGCGAGACATCAGTCTCTTACCAGCGAGTTTTCCCCGACTTCATTAGGGGTAATTTGAATGAATTACTATCCATTTTCAGGAGGGTGCCAGTGCCAGGAGAGCTTTCCAGGAGGGCGCCAGTGCCAGGATAGCTTTTCAGGGGCGTCAGTGCCAAGAAAACTTTTCAGGAGGGTACCATTGCCAGGAGAACTTTCCAGGAGGGCGCCAATGACAAGAGAACTTTTCATGAGGGTGCCAGTGCCAAGAGAACTTTCCAGGAGGGCGCCAGTTCAAGGAGAACATTTCCGGAGGGTGCCAGTGTCATTAGAACTTTCCGGGCGGCCACCAGTACCAAGTTAATTTTTCAGGAGGGTGCCAGTGCCAGAACTTTCTATGAGGACGCCAGAGCCAGGAGAACTTCTCAGGAGGGTGCCAGTGCCAGGAGAACTTTCTATGAGGACGCCAGAGCCAGGAGAACTTCTCAGGAGGGTGCCAGTGCCAGGAGAACTTTCTATGAGGGCGCCAGTACCAGGAGAACTTTACAGTGTTGATAGAAGAAACCATGGTCGACCCTCCCCAAAAATGTAAACGTGACACTGTTGAAGCCTCGTCGATCCTGGTTGCCATTGACCATGTCACAGGTGTTCGTTACTGAGTCATGCAAAACTTCTCTGCCTGGATATTTGTTTGTTTATTGTTTTGGATAGTTGTGATGATTCGATTTCATCTCTGGGATTTTATCCACATATCTAGTCTTTTCTTTATTAGGTTTTGGTCTTTTCTGATAGTTTTCCTTGATCTTATTTAGGAACTTTTCCACCCGATCTTTTGCTGATTCCAATACAAATTTATTTAAATTAGTGTTAATTTCTTGTTTACTTGCTTCCATTTCATCAATGTAGCTGGGAGTACCTTTTCTGTAATGCCAAACTGAACTCATCGAATTTTTCTCTTATTACAGGAGTGTTTTTTCCATCTGTTTTCTTAGATATAATCAAATTTTGCTTGTCACCATTCCATGATCACTTGACTAACTTTTTTAACACTGTTACATCTTTACCTAAATTACCCTTTTCACTGAAAATATCGATTTCAGTTTTCGTTTCTCCGTTTGGGCTTCTACATGTCCATTTTATATGCTCCTTTTTATAAAATAAGGTATTAATGCTTTTAAGGTAGTTTCTTTCAGCATATTTTACGAACATGTCTCCTCTGTCATTCCTTGTGCTTATTCTAAATTTACCTACTGTTGATTCTCCTCTCTTCTTCTGATCTACTTTAGCATTAAAGTCACCCAAAACGAATGTAAATTTATTCTTATGTTTTATATATATATATATATATATATATATATATATATATATATATATATATATATATATATATATATATAAATATATATATCTGCCGATCTTCATAAAAAAAGTTTCTATTTTTCTGTATGAGATGTTGTTGATACATACGTTTGAATGATCATCAGTTTATTCTTCTTATTTAGTTTAATAATTTATCCTGCAATTCTATCACTAGTAATAAAAATTATTCTATGTTACCTGTATTATTTTTATTAATAAGAAAACTCATTCCATTTCCTTCCATGTCCTCTGGAGCAAAACAAATGGCACTCTTATAAATTTATATAAGATTTCCCAGGTCTTCTAATTTCACTCAATCCCATTATATCCCAATTTATTTACATCAGCTCTTCTAGTAACGCACCAAGATCTTCTTTCCTAGACAGGGTCCTGACATTGTATGTTGCAAGATTCAGTTTCCAAAGATGTTCTGCTCTAGTACAGAGATTTTTAGCACCCCCTACACTGGAATGTAGCTGTCCGCAAACTAGCCTAGTATGGGTGGCACTAACTAGTATAACTTTGCTGATCATAGCGATGCACAAACCCTTTCACCTCGTTATGGTATCCCAACTAAGAAAGGGATATATATATATATATATATATATATATATATATATATATATATATATATATATATATACATACATATACCAAAGGCACTTCCCCCAATTTTGGGGGGTAGCCGACATCAACAATGAAACAAAACAAAAAGAGGACCTCTACTCTCTACTTTCCTCCAGCCTAACCAGGGACTCAGCCGAGTTCAGCTGGTACTGCTAGGGTGCCACAGCCCAACCTTCCACATTATCCACCACAGATGAAGCTTCATAATGCTGAATCCCCTACTGCTGCTACCTCCGCGGTATTCTAAGGCACCGGAGGAAGCAGCAGGGCCTACCGGAACTCCGTCACAATAATATATAATTATTATTATTATTATTATTATTATTATTATTATTATTATTATTACTTTCTAAGCTTCAACCCTGTTTGGAAAAGCAGGATGCTATAAGCCCAGAGCCCCAACAGAGAAAATAGCCCAGTGAGGAAAGGAAACATGGAAAAATAAAATATTTTTAGAACAGTAACAACATTAAAATAAATATTTCCTATATAAACTATAAAAACTTTAACAAAACAAGCAGAAGAGAAATTAGATAAAATAGTGTGCTCGAGTGCACCCTCATTCGAGAGACCTCTAACCCAAGACAGTGGAAGACCATGGTACAGAGGCTATATATATATATATATATATATATATATATATATATATATATATATACTGTATATACTGTATATATATATACAGTATGTAAATATATATATATATATATATATATATATATACTCATATAAATATATATAAAAATTCATATATATATGCATATATATATATATATATATATATATATATATATATATATATACAGTATATATATATATAGTATATATGTACATATATATATATGCATATATATATATATAAATATACATATATATATATATATACATATATATATATATATATATATATATATGCAATCACAATCATATGTATATATATAAAAGTTTGTATATATATATATATATATATATATATATATATATATATATATATATATATATTTACACACACATGTATGTGGGTCTGGGTCACAATCCCAACTGCCGTAATGCCGACACCCACAAACCCCATCGCCAAAATCTGAACACACCAGGTTACTGACATACCCAAGATCCTGAGAGCCATAATCACGAAAATTTGCTTTCTTCCTATAGTCGACACAAATCTTGGGTCCTTTTACCTGGGAAGTCCTGAAACAGAGGATGGATTAGATCTTTCAAGGTGAGACAGGTCCGTCGGTTATTATCCCGGATATAGTTTCCTTTTCAGTCAAAGACAGTAAAGGGAAGACAGGAATGTCGCTTGGATTTCTGTGAGCATTTGCCCGCTTTAGTAGGACGCGTCGGCGATAGATGGCGGTGGTATATTGTACTTTTCTTGTCTGCTACCTGCTTACTCAAGTCAGTGTTGCCAGAGGAAAAAATTTCACCAACGTTCTTTTTCAACTATGATGGGTGTATTTTTTTTTTTTAATAAGGCTTGATATAAATTTATGGTTCACCATGAATAGAACTAAATTTAGCATTAAAAAAATGTACGAAAGTTTTTTTATATTTCCATTTTGGCTCATTGTGTTGTATTTTCATCCTTCTCAGGGGAATTTTGGATTTCACAAACTGGTAACGCTAATTAATGTCTTCAAAACAATTGTAGGAATTCCGTCGACATATGTAAACAAGCATATGTTGAATATATTGCCCCTCAATCATAAATTATCATTTAATTGTGCATTTTTTATCGGATTCCAGCTTCAGAGTTGTGGCTGTGGGTTTAATGGCTTTCAGGATTCTGACTTCGGGCTTGTGGCTATAGGATTAATGGCTTTCGGGATTCCAGCTTCGTGTTTTGGCTGTAGGTTATTGGCTTTCGTGATTCCGGCTTCGGACTTGTGGCTGTGGAGTTAATGGCTTTCGGGATTCCAGCTTCGGAGTTGTGGCTATGAGGTTAATGGCTTTCGGGATTCGATTTCGGGGTTGTGGCTGTGGGGTTAATGGCTTTCGGGATTCCAGCTTCGGGCTTGTGGCTGTAGGGTTAATGGCTTTTGGGATTCTAGCTTTGGGCTTGTAGCTGTAGGGTTAATGGCTTTCGTGATTCCGGCTTCGGAGTTGTGGCTGTGGGGTTAATGGCTTTTGGGATTCCGGCTTCGGGCTTGTGGCTGTACGGTTAATGGCATTCGGGATTCTGGCTTCAGGCTTGTGGCTGTTAGGTTAATGGCTTTCGGGATTTTGGCTTTGGGCTTGTGCCTGTGGGGTTAATAGCTTTGGGGATTCCAGCTTCGGGCTTGTGGCTGTAGAGTTAATGGCTTTCGTGATTCAGGCCCCGGAGTTGTGGCTGTGGGGTTAATGGCTTTCGGGATTCCGACTTCAGGGTTGTGGCTGTAGAGTTAATGCTTTTTGGGATTCCGTATTCGAGATTATGGCTGTGGGGTTAATGGCTTTCGTGATTCAGGCCTTGGAGTTGTGGCTGCGGGGTTAATGGCTTTCGGGCTGTGGGGTTAATAGCTTTCGGGATTCCGACTTCATGGTTGTGGCTGTGGGGTTAATGGGTTTTGGGATTCCGACTTCGGGTATGTGGCTGTGGGGTTAATGGGTTTTGGGATTCCAGCTTCGAGCTTGTGGCTGCAGGGTTAATGGCTGTCAAGATTCCGGCTTTGGAGTTGTGGCTGCAGGGTTAATGGCTTTCAGGATTCCGACTTTGGGGTTGTGGCTGTGGGGTTGATGGCTCTCGTGATTTTGGCTTAGGGCTTGTGGCTGTGGGGTTAATGGCATTTCGGATTCTGACTTCCGGGTTGAAGCTGTGGGGTTATTGGCTTTCTGGATTCAGACCTCAGCTTTGTGGCTGTGGAGTTAATGACTTTCTAGATTCTGGCTTTAGGAGTGTAGCTGTGGGGTTAATGGCTTATGGGATTCCGACTTCAGGGTTGTGGCTTTGGGGTTTATGGCTTTCCAGATTCTGGCTTTGGGCTTGTTGTTGTGGGGTTGATGGCTTTCGAGATTCCAGCTTCAGGATTGTGGCTGTGGGGTTAATGGCTATCTGGAATCCGACTTCAGGGTTGTGGCTGGCGGGTTAATGGCTTTTGGGATTCTGGCTTCGGGCTAGTGGCTGTAGGGTTAATGGCTTTCGGGATAACCAACTTCGCGGTGGTGGCTGTGGGGTTAATGGCTTTTGGGATTCAAACTTCAGGGTTGTGGCTGGCACGTTAATGGCTTTTGGGATTCCAACTTCAGGCTTGTGGCTGTTGGGTTAATGGCTTTTGGGATAACCGACTTAGGGGCTGTGGATGTGGGGTTAATGGCCTCCAGGATTCCAAATTCAGGGTTGTGGCTGTGGCTTTAATGGGTTTCGGGATTCCAACTTCAGGTTGTGGCTGTGGCATTAATGGTTTCGGGGATTTCAACTTCAGGGTTGTGGCTGTGGGGTTAATGGCTTTCGGGATTCCAAATTCAGGGTTATGACTGTGAGGTTTTGGCTTTTGGGATTCCGGCTTCAGCTTGTGGCCGTGGGGGTTAATGGCTTTTGGGGTTAAGGCTTCGGGCTTGTGGCTGTGAGGTTAATGGGTTTCGGGATTCCAACTTCAAGGTTGTGGCTGTGGGGTCATTGAATTTTTGGGATTCAAACTTCAGGGTTGTGGCTGGCGGGTTAATGGCTTTTGGATTTCAGCTTCAGGCTTGTGGCTGTGGAGTTAATGACTTTCGGGATAACCGACTTCAGGGTTGTGGTTGTGGGGTTAATGGCTTTCGGGATTCTAACTTCAGAATTGTGGCTGTGGGGTTAATGGCTTTTTGGATTCAAACTTCAGGGTTGTTGCTGTGGGGTTAATGGGTTTCGAGATTCCAACTTCAGGGTTGTGGCTGTGAGGTTAATGGCTTTCGGGATTCCGGCTTCGGGCTTGTGGCAGTGGGGTTAATGGCTTTTGGGATTCCGGCTTCGGGCTTGTGGCTGTAGGGTTAATGGCTTTTGGGGTTAAGGCTTCGTGCTTGTGGCTGTGTGATTAATGGCGTTCGGGATTTTGTCCGGCGCTCAGGTATGTATGTTATAAAAGTCAATATATATGTATATGTATATATATATATATATACATACGTACATACATATATATGTATATATAAATATATTGCTATACATATATATATATATATATATACAGTATATATATATAGTATATATATATATATATATATATATACTTCACCACATTTACATTATAATAATAATATTAAAAATAATAATAATAATAATAATAATAATAATAATAATAATAATAATAATAATAATAATTATAGAATGAGGTTATTTTGAATTCTCATTCCACATCCCTTGAAGATTAGTTAACATTTATAGGGTCACAACTTACGTAAAATGAGTTCTAGTTGATCCTACCAAAGTACATCATGCTTGAGACACTTTTGGCATATCTCATTAAAGTCTGACATCTAATCTGCATAACTCATTCCTCGTGCAAGTTTGTTAAATCAGGATTTGCAGCGTTTTTTTTTTTTTTTCACGAGCCTTTGTCATGAATAAAAGTATAAGACGAAGCTCTCAACAATACTTTGAAAAACTGTTTTTCATTTGATCTTTTATCAATGTTGATATTGTAAAGTCTTAAGGAATTTTAAAGTCTTATTTAAAAGTCTTCAGAGTGAAGGAAATTTAAAGGATTCTTTATAAAAGTCTTCAGGAATTTAATAGTCTTCAGAGTGATGGAAATTTAAAGGATTCTTTAAGTCTTCGGGATTTAAAAGTCTTCAGAGTGAAGGAAATTTAAAGCTTTCTTTAATTAATAATTTGAGTCATGAATTTCATGCTCATACTTTCATTCTCAGTTAGAATTTGACTCTTAAAGTTTTTAACAAATTTGATCTTAAAATCCAAGTCATCTTTTTTATAACATAGAAGGATAGAGGATATAAATGGCAAGATATAGTTCTTACTAAAACACTTGAAATAGATAAAATACTCCACATGAACAAGAATATAAATATTTTGTTTAGAATTAACTATGTACATCACATAAATAAGACAAAACGAGATATTTCAGGAGAGCAAGAAGAGCATTTAGAATACCATCTTTTCAGTATGAGGATTATTTCAGCTTCTGGATTTAAACCCACAGATTCCAGCTCGCTTCGTTTTAAACCCCTTTTTCATAAAGATACTTATGTGTAGTAATTCTTTTTGGGTATTCGTGTACCTAGAATAAAATCTGAATAATGCTTATATTTCAGAGAGAGAGGAGAGAGAGAGGAGAGAGAGAGAGGAGAGAGAGAGAAACGATTCTAAGTTAATTTTCAGAGGATTGTCAAGGTATTTGGAGGCAAAATATTTTTTACAGTCCGAAATTTCTTCATTATTCTGAATATTCAACATCCCTGTTTCTAGAAAACCGGACATTTAACATTACTCCACTTAAGCAGCTATTCCTTAATGCAAAGTGTCTGCGAAGACATTATTTTTCCAAGCAAGCTTATTCAAAAACTTTATCAAGGTTTACATTAAGTAATGCTAATAAATGCTTCAGAAGATGTCAAAGAAGAAGACTGTTAATCATTGCTACCTTTAAAAAAAAAATACACACACGCTTACACACATATACAGAGATATACACGCTCTCTCTCTCTCTCTCTCTCTCTCTCTCTCCTCTCTCTCGTCTGATAATGATGGGCACCCACGGAACAGTTGTGATTCTCATTTTCATAATATTAAAGGGGAGGTAATGTTAGTTCAAATGCACGCTACCTTTGTAAATGAAGAAATCCAAGCTCCCTGAAACCACTTTGAAGAGAACAATGCACCTGGGTACTCCTCCACAGTAATGACATGTTCAAAATGCTTAGTAATTCATTGTTGTTTGCGTCGGACCATTGTTTCGTTTGTGACTGAAAATCTTTGAGCTCATTCAGCCTTTGCTTACTTCATTAGATAAAACATTCCATTTTGATGTCATAAAAGATATTCTTTTAAGCGTTATAACTGATCAGATTCCCTATAAAAATTTCTTAAGCATTGTAAAACTTTATTATTCACTGTCGATTTGATCTGGTTTCGGTAACTGCAATATTACTATTTGTAGTATTTGAAAGCATCACAATGACTTACTGTGTCTGTTCATTACTATTCGCTGGAAATATTTTTACATAATGCAGTCTGCAACTAAATGATTGGAAATAAAGACATCCTTCAAATAATGACAAATGTCAAATTATTACAAGGCACATTACTGTCTATAGATAAATTGGAACCCCATACAAGAAATACAAAGATGCTTGTGAACGTATGAAAAGAGTTATGGCAGCCAATTCAAAATGCCTGTGACTTGCATTTTATTGGTCAGGAGTTCAAACCGTTCTCAGTGCGATGGTTTAGAGCAAGCGGTTCTCAACCTCGACTCTAAAACGATATTGGTAGAACATACGTGAACCCTGCCTTCCCCCAAAGTACTTTTGAGAGACAGTGCCTGCATATGCCCAAGATCATAATGGCGTCTTCATCATCATCCCATCAACATTATCATCTCCTCCTACGCCTATTGCCGCAAAGGGCCTCGGTTAGATTTCGCCATTCGTCTCTATCTAGAGCTTTTAATTCAATGCTTTTCCATTCATCATCGCCCTACTTCCCGTTTCATAGTCCTCAGGCATGCAGGACTGGGTCTTTCAACTCTTCTAGTACCTTATGGAGCTATGTTAAATGTTTGGTGAACTAGTTTCTCTCGGGGATAACAAGATAACAACATAATAACATCAAACATTTTAAGTTAAATTTTAAAAAATACATATATTTTAGAGTTAACACATTCTATTACTCTTCGGTTTCACTTTAACTGAAATAAGCACTGTATAATGTTTTGGAATAAGGATTCTACTGTTAGACATCCAGAAATGATACTGTACAGAACTATAAAAAAATAACATGAAATTGCTTCATTAAGATACTGCAATAGCTCCTGGAAGAGTTGCCTAAAGTTGGAGTGATATAAGTTTTGGCCTTCTAAAATAAGTGACTTATCTTAGCATTGTCTTAATGTCAATCAGTGCATATAACTGCAAACAAACTACTTTTACAGTTTGGTGTTGTTATTATCAGTGTTATTATTACTAGCTATAGCTACAACCCTAGTTTTAAAAGCAGGATGCTATAAGCCCAAGGGATCCAACAGGTAAAAATAGCCCAGTGAGGAAAGGAAATAAGGAAATCAAACTATATGAGAAGTGATGAACAATTGAAATAAAATATTTCAAGAACAGAAAACAACATTAAACCAGATCTTTCATGTATAAACTATTGAAAATGTAGCAGGTGATTTTCTGTGACTTAAAATAGTGCTTTGTCTTAATAATTTTCCAATTAGACTACCCTTTATTAACTTACTCTTGATGATGATGATGATGATGATGATGATGATGATATATATATATATATATATATATACATATATATATATATATATATATAAAATATATATATATATATATATATGTGTGTGTGGTGTGTGTGTTTGAAGGAATGTGGGTATAAACAAAATCCCTGTATCGACCTACTTGAAGCCTCCCTATATCCCCTCTAGTTTCTTGGGACTCGCCAAAAATGAAACTTCATGCGATTTTAGGAAAGAATTGTCTTGGCTTCAAGTCTCCGAGATGTTTGTTGCAGACATAAATTTTTCTCTATATCACATTATCTTATTTACCAGTTCTGGCTAAGAGCGGGGGTGTTACATTACGAAAGGATATCTC
>NC_090746.1:11318087-11323087 GCF_036898095.1 Palaemon carinicauda
CATATTTTTGAGTCATCCACGTTTTCTCTCTCTCTCTCTCTCTCTCTCTCTCTCTCTCTCTCTCTCTCTCTCTCTCTCCTCTCTCTCTCTCTCTCTCTCTATTGAAACACTTCTATGGAATTGTTTCTCAATTTTATCAGTTTCTTATTAACAAGGCGTCATTTAATTATAAAAAATATTTTTCCAAACATCTTGTCTACACCATCTTTCTTGTATTTGCTATGCCTTTCTCTACTTGATTAACCCCCAACGTTCCCTAACTTTCCACCTGCTTTCCAAACTAATTATTCCTCTTTCTTAGGTCAAAAATATTCTTCACCACTTCAGTAGTTTTTCCCTCTATTGCATACCACTCAAACACTCTTAGGTCTACAGATTCTTTTTTTTTAATCATTTAATCTCCCCCAATCTCCAACACTCATTATTTACAACACGATCTCTGACAGTCTTCCTCTAACTCTTAATCCTCATCACATTCGGAATTTTATGGTCCTTTAAAAAACTGACTTGGCTATTACTATTCTGAAAACTGACTCTGTTATTACGGATAATAATAATAATAATAATAATAATAATAATAATAATAATGAAACGATGGACACAAATGGGATCTAAAATATTGGTATGGATTGTCCATTGCTATAATCGTATATAGGAAAAGTACAACAGATACTATAATGTTACGATAGGGAAGAGTGAATCTTCATATATTGTAATTTTCGAATTTCTTTGACTCAACATCAGATCATTTAGTTATAAAAATTCTCTCTCTCTCTCTCTCTCTCTCTCTCTCTCTCTCTCTCTCTCTCTCTCTCTCTCTCTCCTCTCTCTCTCTCTCTCATGCTCACACTGGCACCAAGAAGAAGTTTTTCTAGCTGCATAAGTTAATTTCGACAAAAGGCATCAAAGAAATTCCAAAATTACAATATATGATGATTCACTCTTCCTTATCGTAGCATTACAGTATCTGTTGTATTTTGGATCCCATATGTCTTCATCGTATTATTATTATTATTATTATTATTATTATTATTATTATTATTATTATTATTACTAGCTACGCTATAACCCCTGTTGGAAAAGCAGGATGCTATAAGCCCAAGGGCTCCAACAGGGAAAAATAGCCCAGTGAGTAAAGGAAATAAGGAAATAAATAAACGATATGAGGAATGAAAAGTTAAAATAAAAGATTAAAAAAAAACATTAACAACATTAAAACAGATATTTCATACATAAACTATAAAAAGACTTATGTCAGCTTGTTCAACCTAAAAAACATTTGCTGCAAGTTTGAACTTTTGAAGTTCTTACACATATTCGCTAATGAGTTTATCATGAAAATGTTTACACTTTCAAGGCTCTCTTCTCTTGCTGTACACTTTCGCTGGATCATATACCAAAATCAACAATGCCGCAAACTATTAGCGATCCTTTTTTCCTAGGACACTAATTTGCACATAGATTTATGTCTTTTTTTTTTCGGATATTCAAAAAAAGCCTCTACCATTGTTGGTTGATTTTGCGAAAAAAAAGAAGTTATATCTATTACAAAATGAAAATAAAGGGTAACTGACGTAAAATCTCGTGTGATTGATGACTAGATTGACAGTAGGATCGAGAATATTCTTGGACCATTTGTCCCCTGTAAGTCCTCTTCCCTTGGCAATCTATTTTTTTTTCGCCGTTCTTACTCATTTTTGTTTTCATTCCCTGTCGTTAAATACTATATCTTCAAGTCCTAGCTGCAGACACTAGCACACACTCAAATCCAAAAATACAAATAACCACACACGCAATTTATCATAAGGAAAGGCACCCCCCCCCAAATGGAATCGAGTCGGAGATCAATGCAGACCACAAACCTAATTTCTGAGGGAGCGTGTAAGCTTCACAAATTAGTCTGTTTTGAGCTACATATGTCATTTCTGAAGAACTGACATTATGTGAAGCTTTGTGAAAAATTATCTTTTTTTTTAATCAAAAAATTGCTTAAATTTTTCATCATTTTATTTCTAAAGTTTTCTTTTATCAATTTATGTTAATTAGTATCGGAGTTTCCATACTTTTTTGGTATAAAAATTTCCACCATCAATGACTTTATAATACAATGCAATTCCATCACTAAATGTAGTCCTTAGGAAGATTCATGAAGGTTCGGTACAAAATAATAAATAGAGAAACTTGAATGTATTTTCCATTTCATTCTGAAAACTATCTACAGGACAGGAGAAAAACTATCTTCGATTTTTGAAAGCCACCAATATATTGTCTATTAATTATATATATATATATATATATATATATATATATATATATATATATATATATATATATATATATATATATATATATATATATATATATATATATATATATACAGAGAGAGAGAGAGAGAGAGAGAGGAGAGAGAGAGAGAGAGAGAGAGAGAGATCCAAGTATCTTTAGATTTAGTCTTTCATGAAAGCGTTTATAGCAAAATATAATGGTATGAAAGCATTCATCTTACAAAAGAATAGAATTGTACTTCTAGACTTCAAATAGCATGCAAAGATGCAGGTAAAAATTTCCCAGAAATCGCGAAGTAGTCAAATTGCCATTCTGATGGGTACGAAATTTTGATCAAAGTGTTTGGCCGATGGATTTGTAATACCTATAGTAATAACTGTAGGATACAAAATCCAACTGTCTATACCAATGAATAGAGATTAAGATTCAATAAGAGACTTTCAAAAATTAAATCCAAGTTGCAAGTTATTTCAGAATTATTAATCAGATTATGCCTAGTCAAGGAGTAAAAGAGTTCGAAAACCCCTTGCAACTCTGGAACAGCTTCATAAAGTCAAATAATCTGTAGCTAAATATCGGACTTCACAGAAACAGACTTGAACTATCCCAGAATATCTTGAGGATATTTTTGTCAGCTTATTTCTAGTAATTGTTCAGTGGCCACTTTCCTCTTGGTGAGGGTGGAAGAGACTCTTTAGCTATGGTAAGCAGCTCTTCTAGGAGAAGGACACTACAAACTCAAACCATTGTTCTCTAGTCCTGGATAGTACCATGGTCTTCCACTGTCTCTTGGGTTAGAGTTCTCTTGCTTGAGGGTACACTCGGGCACACTTTCCTCTTATTTTTCTTCCTCTTGTTCTGTTAAGTTTTTCATAGTTTTTATAGTAAATATTTATTTCAATGTTGTTACTGTTCTTAAAATATCCTATTTTTCCTTGTTCCCTTTCCTCCCTGGGCTATTTTCCCTGTTGGAGCCTCTGGGCTTATAGCATCCTGCTTTTTCAATTAAGGTTGTAGCTTAGCAAATAATAATAATAATAATAATAATAATAATAATAATAACAATAATAATAATAATAATAACTGGTCAGATGGATTAAATCTAAAAGGATATCAATCTAACGTGTAGGTAAGAAGTTCATAGGACTAGGAATAGGAAGATATCTATCATATATATATATATATATATATATATATATATATACATATATATATACATATATATATATATATATAGATCATTATCATCATCATCATCAACATCAACATCATTAGCTTACTAGTCCAATGCAGAACAAACGCCTCAGACATCTCCTTCCACTTGAGTCTGTTTATGGTCTTTCTGTGCTAGTCAACGCCCGCAAACTTCCTTAGTTTGCGATCCATTGTCTTCATTTCCTTTTTTTGCTTCTTCTACAATCTCTAGGGACCCATTCTGTTATTCTTATTATCCATCTATATCTATGTGTATATATATATATATATATATATATATATATATATATATATATATAAATATATATATATATATATATATATATATATATATATATATATATATGATGTATTATAGCCACGAAAGGAAAAATGAAAAGACTTGATTGGAGTTAGTACTTTCATCCACTCAGAACATCAACAGACTCAACAATGAGTCTGTTGATGTCCTGAGTGAATGAAAGTACTAACTCCAATCAAGTCATTTCATTTTACCTTTCGTGGCTAAAATACATTTTATATTCATCACGTGTCAGCTTTCGTGATTTCTACACACACACACACACACACACACATATATATATATATATATATATATATATATATATATATATATATATATACACACAAATATATACAGAGAGAGAGAGAGAGAGAGAGAGAGAGAGAGAGAGAGAGAGAGAGAGAGAGAGAGAGAGAGAGAGAGAGAGAGAGAGAGAGAGCAATTATATATATGCTCTCTTGAAATACATACTTCTACTTTGATGTCCGTGATAATAATACAAATAAATTTGATATCGATATAATTCTAAATGAATCCCTTACGTGAGATCTGTCATGGTTATAGATACTCCACGCTTTTCATCCCAAACAATTTCAACGTAATTAGGAGACAAAAGGACTTCAAATGAAGAATGAAAGCATATTATCCACACCCAGCTCGATCGAAAGCAGGCCAGAGACTGAAAGTTGATCAATTTGCGTTGTCATGTGACAGACTCATCACGACTGGAAAGAACTAGCGGGGCGCGGGATATCCATTTCATGAATTGTCATTATTGACCCATGGACGCTCTCCAGGCCACGACGAGTGGGTCATGGGAGTGAAACGGGAGGCGCCACAGGCCCAATAATGATTAAAGCTGTAGTGGGGAATGCGAGAGGTCAAACTCAAACACGCGCGCAAGCACTCGCACAAACGAGCATGCACAAGTTCAGGGTTCGTTAATAATGATGTGGTGGAGCAGAAGAAAATAAAAGTTGAACAGAGATGTGTAATTAATGAGTCTTCAAGGAAAGTTTAATTAACTCACGTTGGCATTATGAATATAAGAACATTTCCTTAACATCAAGAAAGAAATGTCTAACTAAGATATGATATATATATATATATATATATATATATATATATATATATATATATACATATATATGCACTATATATATATAAATATATATAAATATATATATATATATATATATATATATATATATATATA
>NC_090746.1:11328087-11330587 GCF_036898095.1 Palaemon carinicauda
CTAATGTGTTTCTTGACAGGGCATCAACATTAGGATTCCTTTTCACAGGGATGTGTTGAAGGGTGCAGTTGTATTCTACTATAGCCGCGAGATGTGGGCGTAGATGGGCAGACCAGGTTTCGAACTGTTGAGTGTAGGCGTGCACCAGAGGCATGTGGTCCGTGCAATGACAATTGATTTATTGATTGATTATCAGTTATCTGGGTGCGAATGACGAAGGGCGTACCTTCTAAGGAGTCGAAAAAGTGACAGACAGCCAAATGAACCACCAACAAAATTGCGGTCAAAGGTAGAGTAGCCGGAATCCACCTTGGACGGTTTTCTATTGAAGATGGCCTATAGGCGGGGAGAGCCATCAACCACCTGCTTGAGTACTGTACCAATAGTGATATCGCTGGCAATAGCACAGAGAAGGAGATGGGCACGTGACATAGGAAAAGTGAGAGCAGCTGTGGTTGATAACCCATTCTTTGCATTGCAGAAGGCTGCTTTCTGAAGGGGACTCCACTTCAGGTCTTTTTTGGCTTACCTTTGAGGGAGGCGCAGAGGGGATCAAAAGTGTCGTGAATTGGTGGGCAGGAACTGGAGATAATAGTTTATGCTGTCCTTTGCTGGTCAAGGGCGTGGAGAAGTTCTGAACAGCTGCTACCCCTCAGGAGTGATGCGGTACCCTAAGAACGATACTTTGTATGCGCCAAAGGTACACTTGTCATGCTGAACTACAAGGCCCTTCTATTGTTGGCAGTTCAGAACAATGCATAAGTGACAGAGGTGTTCCTCTTTGGAAGAAGAGAATGCAAGTATGTCATCCACGTAACATATGCAGAAGGGGAGGTCCCCTAAGTTGCCATCCACGAGTCATTTAAAAGTGACTCCAGTATTACGAAGGAAAGGACAGGAGTTATTGCAGAGAATTTCTATACAATGCTATACAATAGTGATATAAAAAGTAACTTTGCCAATAGAAATATTAAAACACTTGGGATGCTACAAAAAGTAGCCGCCAGAGAAATGAAGAAAGCATTAAAAGGCATGAAAAGAGACAAAGCAGCAGGATAGCATGGCCTAACAATTGATTTATAATAGATAGAGGAGATATTATAGAGGTAAAACTGGCTGAACTTAACACAAAATGCTCTATACCTACAGCTTGGAAAAAGTCTATCATTATACTAATTCGCAAAAAGGGAGACAAAAGGCCTGAAAAATTATCACCTGATAAGTTTACTCTCAGTAATATACAAGATATCTATATAAATCACATTACACCGACTAGAAAGACAGATGAACTTTGATTAACCAAGAAAGTAGGCAGGCTTTAGAAGTAGGTATTCAACAACTCACCATATCCATATAATTAACCAGCTAATGGAAAAATCAACAGAATATGACAAACTACCATATATGGCATTTATGGACTATGAAAAAGGTTTTGATTCAGTCAAAACTAAAGCAGTAATGAAAACCCTACTAAGGCAAGGAATACATGAATCTTATGTTACAACACTTCAAGATATCTAAAAGAGTAGTAGAGCAATCCTAAAACTACATAAAGATAATGAGAAAATTTCCATTGAGAAAGGGCGGCAACATCTTTCCTAAATTATTCACAGTATGCTTAGAAGAAACTTTTTTTATTTTAGATTGAGAAAATGTTGGAATTAACATCAATGGAGAATATCTTAACCATTTAAGATTTGCAGATGACAGTTCTGTTTAGTGAATGATGGGATGATAGAATATTTGAATAGAGAAAGCAGAAATGTAAGACTGTAAATGAATACGAGTAAAATTAAGAAAATGTTTAATGAAAATGCATAGACAACAAATGATGGTCATGGATGAACATCTAGAGATTTTTAATTAATATATATTACATACTTAGGACAGACGGTAAATGTTTTTTGAGGACGTGAAACCGAAATTAAAAGAATGCTAAGCATTGAATGGAGAGGTTTTGGTAAACAAAATAAGATTATGAAATGTAAATTACCACTTTCTCCAAAAAGGAAACTATTTAATCAGATGGTCCTACTAGTATTAACTTATGCATTGGAAACTTGGAGCCTTATGAAAGCCCTAGAATATATGATAGTTAAACTTAAAGATCTATGGAACGAACAATGATGAACTATGGAACAAACAATGATGGGAATAACACTAAGAGACAAAAAATAGCAACATGGATACGAAAGCAAAAAAATGTAGAGGATATTCTAACATGCAAGCAAAAGAAACGGACATGAACATGACATATAATGATAATGACAGAGAAGCGATGGATATTATGGATAAAGGAATGGGTCCCTAGAGATGGCAAAAGAACCAGGGGAAGGAAGAGAAGACGATGGATGACGATTTAAGAAAATTTGTAGGTATAAACTGTCATAGAGAGACCATAAAACGGTCGTGAGTGGAGGGATATGTCTGAAGCCTTAGTTCTGCAATGGACTGATGATGATGATGATGAGAAAGAAATTTTGATAGCGTTCAAGAGTTA
>NC_090746.1:11335587-11365587 GCF_036898095.1 Palaemon carinicauda
GGTTTTATGACTACTTTTTTTCATCTAAAAGTTCAATCTTTTAGTCTTGGGACATTGAAAATGTTTTTAAAGACACGGAGGTAAGCAGGAACAGTGGGAATTATTTCTGCTGGCATATGTCCGGGAAAATAGTGAAGTCCTAATTACCTAATGGAGTTTATTTCATTGCCTAGAGATTAGTTCGGTTTCAGAGTTCATTTGGGTGATGGCTATAATGAAATTATTCCTCACCAGCTTGCACTGAGTCACTCTTCATTACATAGCTTTACATAACGATCCAATGAAACTCTTTGGGAAGGCACGAAGCCCATCTCATTATTGCCATTAAATGAAAGGCATGGTAACTCCATTCCAAGTTTGTAGACACCCAGGCGTTTATCTGTTTCTCTTGTGAAACATTTTAGCCTAACGTAGTACACTAATATAGATTAACTGATACTATCACCTATTAATGACCAGTTCTGCGTAGATAAATGTTTCTTTTAAACAAATTCTATAAAAACCTTTTTCAATCAAAGAAGTATAACTTATATCATTGAAATGATAATTGAATTATTATTATTATTATTATTATTATTATTATTATTATTATTAGCTAAGCTACAACCCTAGTTGGAAAGGCAAGATGCTATTAGCCCAAGGGCTCCAACATGGAAAAATAGCTCAGTGAGGAAAGGAAATAAGGGAATAAATAAACGATATGAGAAATAATTAACAATTAAAACAAATATTTCAAGTACAGTAACAACATCAAAACAGATATTTCATATATATATATATATATATATATATATATATATATATATATATGTATATATATATATATATATATGTATATACATATATATATATATATATATATAAAATTATGCCAGCCTGTTCAACATAAAAACATTTGCTGCAAGTTTGGACTTCAGACGTTCTACCGAATCAACTACCCGATTAAGAAGATCATTCCAAAACTTGGGTGACATTGAATATTGTAATAATGTTAAAAAATATAACTTAGAAGAATAGAAATTTAATTTTTCATTAGTATATTACTGTTGATGCTTAAAGATGTGGTGGATAAGGCTCCCGGCATTTACTTATCCGAGGAGTGGCACTGGGGCCTATAGAAAGGGGGTCAATTTTTACCCCACGATCAAAAGAGTACATTAAATACGGCTGCCCGTGAATCACCGTGTACATTCTGGCTTGTACACCTTTGGTCCTTTGACTTAGAGTGTTTAGTGTTTGAAAAAAGGAATAATCTCTAATTAACCATAGAGGTGCAGGTAATAGAAGGAGGTTTCACATAAAGAGTTTTCAAATTAGAATGTTACTCTTTCATTAGGGCAGAAATACGCACGGTAATTTGCACACTGAGATAGTCCTTATTAAGTTTAAAATACACACAGTCACTATTGCCTGCCTTCACACATACACCGTTGATTGATTGGTTCTCTTCTTTGGTTAAAGCATTTCTGACTTCGTAGCAGCAACCCAATTTCAACTACGATTTGGATGGACAGATATTCTCGAAGAAACCCTTCTATTCTGGTTTTGGTGGAGTGAGGCTGCAAGTTCCACCCTTCGATGCTCTTATTTGCCATGGCAAACAAAATGGCGTCTTATCTTGAATGAGCGAACACAATTGGGTAGAAATGTCAAGAGAGGCCGGTTCTAAGATTAGAACCACATGAGAAAAAAATTAGGATGAGAAAGGCAGGTGTTGATGGAATGTTTATCAGTTTACAAATAAAGAAAGAAAGAGTTAAGGCAGGTGTTTAATCCATCTTCTCGAGGACAGGTTAAAAGCATCTTCCGATCTGGGATGGGCAGAGGTTAGGGTAATGAAATTTACAAAGGATAATCTGGGTTGAATAAGTTTGGCTCTCGGAAAAGGTAGTAATTTCATTCAGGTGACAGCGTGGAGGTTCGAGTATACGACGATTAATCAATGGAGTAGGGCTTAGCTGAGCATGTGTTTCCAGGGCTACCAGATGGCATATGCAGGGGGCAAAACTTTACAAGACAATAGGTCACAATCTAAGGCGTGTTTCAAGACGTGCGTCGAGAAGGAAAGCAATCTATATGATCATGGTGGGTGGATTAATCTGACAAGCCTATAGAGGGAGGGATTGAAAAATTATACATTTTGATACTAAACAAAAATATGTGGGACTAAAGATTATAGACATGCACTTCGGTCTAAACCGAATAATATAATGCTAGTAATAGTTATAATGAGCAGGAATATAATTGTGTTATCACAAGGTTAGTAAGTATATATATTCAAAAACATGCTTGAACAATTGAGGTTAATCAACTCAATAATTATCAAGTGAAATAGTATATCACGGACTACACGATTGGGGGCTGTGAGAATCACTTGAGTAATTAAGCTTAGGTTGAGTTTTATATATAGATATATATATGTATATATATATATATATATATATATATATATATATATTCTTACAAAGCTGGTCTAGTGTAGAGTAAATAATTTATTAATGTACTTTATTTATGTATTTCATTTGTGAGGTGAATAGCCAGCTCATAAGGTGAGTTCCTCTCATTAATTCTATTGTGTTCTTCATTCAAGTCAGTATAAGTAAATTTATGTTATTTTTAAGAATTAACTTTTTATTTCACGTATTTTTGTTATGAAGTCTTACATAAGCTGTTTAAGAGTGTTATATGACCCTATGAGGTATGAACAAGGGCTCATGTAATTTTTTTTTCATATTTTTATGAGGTATTGCGTCATGGTTGTGAGAAAATACGTATTCCTTTTATTTGCCAATTGTTTTGGAAGGTTCTCTAAAACCCCAGTGTAAGATTTTATCTTTTTTTTTATTTCCGAGAACGGTAGGTCAGCGGAGCAGCTGAGAGAGAGAGTTTCCTGAAACTAAAGTTCGTCCCCTGAATTTTCTATCTAGTTGGTAATTTTGCCATCGCTAGGCGCTGGCCCCAAGCCACGAGAATAATCTAGAAGTTACTAAGTCCATATATATATGCACCCCTAGGGATGCGTAGGGAAGAAGAGAAACAGCCTGTCCTGTGAACGAGTCAAAGTACATCCTCTTCTCTCGAGAGTATCCTCTCCAAAGTGATTTTGTGCCTAACGTATATCGTTTGTAGTGTGTAAAAACGTTGCTGCAAATTGGCAAGAAATTCTAAATTTATTGTGTTGTGGTGAGTGCTAGTATTTTGTATATCTTTGTAACCAGCCCAGGGAGATTTATGTACAAACGTGAAGTATATTTGTATCGTTATCTGGTTAACTTTGTGTGAGCTAAATTCGTAAGTTTATCAATTACTTTATGTAATTTCTTCAAGAGTTTAAGCATTAGAGTGTTAAAGGTTATCTATTTTCATTATGTATCAGGTTTAAATGTTGGTGTAAAATTTAATTTCAAGTGAAACAAGTGATTGTATAATTCTCATAAGTATTAATTTTATTTTTACCTTAGTCCCAGTTTTGTTCAGACTTAATATTTCGAGTGATTTATTTTTTATTTTATAATTCCTATAGAATATATTTATTTTTGTAAAGTGTGTATCATATCAATCACCAGTGTTTATTTCAGTACTCACTAGTTTTCCTGTTAAAGAATCGAAGAGGATGTTTGAATACAATAATTCTTAAGAATAATTACCCAGTTTGGTTTTCATTGTACTTAAGAAACCTTTGGATATTCAGTGTTTTTATATATTGCTGTCTCGGAGTTATATAATTGTCTCAGAGATCGGTATTAATATCTTCAAATATAACAGAGTAATGTAAAAACAAACAGGCGAGTTTGGAACTCAAGATATTGTGTAGCTTGCCAGCCGTAATATATATATTATATATATTATATATATATCTACATATATAATATATATATATATATATATATATATATATATACACACACACACACACACACACACACATATATATATATATATATATATATATATATATATATATATATATATATAAAGTTACGCTCATATAACAATTTGTTCGAATATCAGCATAAGCTCAGAATTATAAATTTTGAAGTTTCAGTAAAATGGAAGGTCCACTTTTCTATAGAAAATATTACTTATAAAATTGATATTACGCATATGATTAACCAAAATTCTGGAAGTCCTGAGTAACACTGGAGATAGAAATAGACGAAGAAGATCTGGCTCTTTGTATTTACGCTCAAATGCTTCTGGCGTCCCCGCCAGGTATTTCAAAATCAGGTGGGGGGGGGGGGGTTGAGCCTTGGCACCTGTCCAAGTCAGGGGAAATTTAGTGCCCTGCCAGGATTGTCGGCTGCTGTCTTCCTTCGACCCCTTCCATGGATTCCCTCCAGACATTATCCTTATTCTTTTCTTTTTCTATTCCCTGGATCCGCTTTTATCTGGGATATGGTTTTCTTTTCCCTTCGTGGATATGTTTTTTTTTTGGGAGGGTGGGGGTGAGTTTGGTAATAAAACTACTTTAGTATTGCACATATAGGCAACAACAAATAGCGTGTAATCCTTACATATTTCAAATAATAACACTTATAATGTCATAGTTTAGAAAAATCAATTCTGGCATTTGTAATGTGAACACTTAAACGGCCATATTTTACGCTAGATGCTTAAAGAAAAGTGATAATCCGTCCTGATGAAAAAATTAAAGCGGTCTCGTTTGTATATAAACTGACATGAATTCCATTTCTTTATTATACATAATTACTACAACTCTTATATTGTTCTATTCGTCAGAGTTCAACTAGGGCCTCATCAGCGTTCAATATTGCAATTATATTGGCATTAATAATTATCAAACTCTTCAATTCCTTTTCAGATGAACCAAGTTCTACATCGAAGATTGCTGTTTTCTGTAAAGTCTTTCACTAATCATAAAGTTAATTTGTCAATCATTATTAATATTACTAGCTAAGCTACAACCCTAGTTGGAAAAATAAGATGCTATAAGCCCAAGGGCTCCATCAAGGAAAAATAGCCCGGCGAGGCAAGGAAATAAGGAAATAAGTAAACAATCTGAGAAATAATGAACAATTGAAATAAAATATTTTAAAACAGTAAAAACATCAAAACAGATATTGCACATAAAAACTTCAAAAAGTAGGTTTGAACTTTTGAAGTTCAATCGATTCAACTATCCCATTATGAAGATCATTCCAAAACTTGGTAAGAGCCGGAATAAAACTTCTAGAATATTGTGCAGTATTGATTCCTCATGACGGAGAAGGCCTAATTATTAGATTTAACTGTATGCCTTGTATTACGAACAGTAATACTAGATTACATTAGTAATGCATCCCGTTAAATCATAAAATGAATGCAACTCAGACTTAAAGGTTAGTCTGTGAAAGAGATTTCATTTCTTAAAACTATATCTTTGGCTAAAAAGAGCTAATGCGGGGTAGAGGTCAATACCGAATCATGAAGTTAAAAGTCAAAGTGAAAAAAATAAATAAAGGGGGCGTTCATATTGAACAGACAGCTATTTCTTTTTATCAATATTTTCTTCTTTTTTTTTTAAACCGAGTCTGGTACCGATTCGGGGTCCTGTGATCAGTGATGTCTAATGTTAAAGAAAGTATAATGTGTGAACGTCTTATTTGTGTTTTATGAATTTATTTCTTTCTCTTTACACACACACACACACACACACACATATATATATATATATATATATATATATATATATATATATATATTTATACATATACATATATATATATATATATATATATATATTTATACATATACATATATATATATATATACGTAATTTTTGCATTTATCTGTTGACGTCAATTAACAAATCTTAGTCGTAGTTCTTATATTCAGCATTATGCACGTGAATTGAATATGATTTATAGTCTAAATCTGTAAAAAACAGAGAAGAAAGTTTTTAGAATACCATATTTGTCTACTCACCAAATTGTGTACAATTCATTTCATAAATGTTAACCCAAGATACTTTATAAGAATGGAGGAACCACTTTTATCAATGTTTTTTGTATTCTTAGTTTCATCTTCTCTTTCTTCTCCCTCAGAAGTAGTTTTTAGAAAGGTGCTGAGCATGTTGTTGAAGTCGTAGTCTTTCTACTTTAGAATTCGGCTGCCAAATTCTGTCGAATTCAGTTCGTTTTTACTTAAAACTTAAATCAAGTCACATCCACCATGACAGACAATTTAAAGGTTTAAAGACAGCTCATGAATGGGAGAGGCAAGGGACAGTGATATTGATTTAGCAAACAGGACGATGTCCTAGAGACTGACCATATATATATATATATATATATATATATATATATATATATATATATATATATATATATATATATATATATATATATATATATATATATATATTTATGATCAGCGCAAAAGTCCCCTCTCCACCCAAGCTAGGGCTAAGGAGGGCCAGGCAATGGCTGCTAATGACTCAGCAGATAGACCTATAGACTCCCTCATCCTTAGCTCACAGGAATGATGAGGTTGCAGCGACCAAAGAAACTAACGAGTTTGAGCGGGACTCGAACCCCAGTCTGATGATCACCAGACAGGGACGTTACCACATCAGTTACCACAACCCTAAGGATCATAGGTTTGTAAGTTTATAATGCCAACAATGTCTATCAAATATTGTTTTGTTAATGACACATGAGATTCTAAAAAAACTTTTAAATATTAAATTCCGTCTCTAGGAATACTATAATCATATATGGTAAGTGTATCTACTATCTACCATGATATCGAAAGGAATGCAGCGGACAAAGTCATTTCACATCACTCCTGATACCCAGATAGACTAGACAACACTTCAGTAGACGCATTTGCTATAGACAATTCCTCTTAGGATATGAGTAATTCATAAAATAGAATACTTTTTCCTCTAAAAGAATTAGTGGTTTAACTTTTCAATGTCATTTTTAATCAATAAGAAATATATATGCGGCTAAGTAGTAAGTCACTGGAATCTCAGTTTCTTGGGCCCGGGTTCGATTCCTTTGCTAACCAGAAGGAATTATCATAAAGTTAATCCCCCCTTGGGTCTCTGATCCCGAGGCAGAGAAATCCAATATCAAGAGATATTTATGGATTGTATGAATATATGTGAAAAACACGTCTAAATGTGCAAAAATTATCAATATATATATATATATATATATATATATATATCTATATATATACATATATATATAGATATATATATATATATATATATATATATATATATATACAAATATACACATTACATATATATATGTATATTTATACATACATATTTACTTTATATATACATTTATATATACACATACATATATATAACTATATATATGTATATATATATATATATATATATGTAAAATACACTATATATATATATATATATATATATATATATATATATATATATATGTATAAATACATGTATATGTATAAGTATACATACATATATATATATATATATATATATATATATATATATATATATATATATATATATATATAGTGTGTATGTGTATTTTTACATAAGAAAAATGTATCAATACCCCCAGGCTCTCTCTGCCCTAATCTCTTTTCTTTCTTTAATCGATTATTAGTTGTTACTCGTGGTCGTAAGATAACTGATATAATTGATATAATCTCTGGCAATCCCATATCACTGTTTTCTCTGACTTAATCATCTTGGTAATCGCCAAAGTTTGGAGATTAATACGAGTAATCTCTTTACTAATTCAACGTGTTGTTTGTTGATGCTGGGCGAGAGGCAGGTGCAACAGAGTGCCTTGCCTCTAATTACCTCCGCCAACAAAGTTGGAAGGAGGTTAGGTTTTCACTCCATGTTTATTATTATTATTATTATTATTATTATCATCATTATTACTATTATTACTATTATTATTATTATTATTATTATTATCATTACTTGCTAAGCTGCAACCCTAGTTGGAAAAGCAGGATGCTCTAAGCCCAGGGGCTCCAACAGGGAAAACAGCCCAGTGAGGAAAGGAAACAAGGAAAAAATTAATTGTTTTAAGAACAGCAACAATATTAAAATAAATATTTCCTATATGAACAATAAAAACTTTAACAAAACAATTAGGAGAAACAAGAGAGACATTTTGCCCGAGTCCACCCTCAAGCAAGAGAACTTTAACCCAAGGCAGTGAAAGACCATGGTACAGAGGTTTTGACACTACCCAAGACTAGAGAACAATGGTTTCATTTCGGAGTGTCCTTCTCCTAGAAGAGCTGCTTACCATAGCTAAAGAGTCTTTTCTACCCTTACCAAGAGGAAAGTGGCCACTGAACAATTACAGTGCAGTAGTTAACCCCTTGAGAGAAGAAAATTATTATTATTAAGACTTGCTAAGCTACAACCCTAGTTGGAAAAGCAGGATGCTATAAGCCCAAGCTCACCAACATGGAAAATAACCCAGTGAGGAAAGGAAATTATTATTATTATTATTATTATTATTATTATTATTATTACTAGCTAAGCTACAACCCTACATGGAAAAGCAGGATACTATGAGCCCAGAGCTCCAACAGGGAAAATAGCCCAGTGAGGAAAAGAAACAAGGAAAAAATTAAATATCTTAAGAACAGTGATATTAAAATAAATTTCTCCTATATGGACTATAAAAACTTTAACATAACAAGAGGAAGAGAAATAAGATATAAAAGGGTGCTTGAGTGTACCCTCAAGGAAGAGAACTGTAATCCAAGAAAGTGTAAGGCCATGGTACAGAGGCTATAGCACTACTATAAACAATGGTTTGATTTTGGAGTGTCCGTCTCCTGTTTGTGTGTTTGTTTGTGAACAGCTTCCTATTCCGTGTCTTGGTACTTTATCCAAAGCATTACAGATTCATCCTTGGATCATATCCAACATGATTACCAAGTTTGGTCAAAATCGATGCAGTAGTTTTTGTGTAAAGTTGCTCACAATGAAATAAATAAACGACGGCAGGGATGAAGACATATCTTTTGTATAATCTTCGATTTTGGGGAAAGAAATTAGAACCAAGGCGAACATGCTCATCGTGCAAAAGTGATTGTTTTCGTCAGTCTACCCACGATACAAAGTGAAAACGGAAGAAAGAAAATAAGTGTATTTTATTCAATAAATAAATCTATTACGCTACTTGAAGACACTTTAGAAACATTAATTCTGGATAGACAAATACGATGGAAACCTTGCAAACGTGTGCAAAGCTATTTCAATAATGCTAAGGCCAAATCTCTAACTTATTTCTGATATCAATCGCTTGAAAACATTCAAATAACTGTATGAATTCCAATATTCTTCTCACACTTATGAGATATAGCAGAATACCAATTTAGAAAATTCTTATTCATATGAAACATTTTGTTAAATATATTTCACATAAATATAACCTTAGATCATAATTCTTTTCTACGATACTATATTCACTTTTTAATCTCTCATTTTTAAAACTTTTTTTTCACAATCTTCTAATTCAGAACAGTATTGAAATATAAAGAGCATATTAAACTAATCTATATATGATGCAAGCAAACTTATGTAGCTTAACTTTATATGAAATAAGAAGAAAAGAGAAAATAAGACTATTTCACTAAGAAACAGATTTATTTATTGGCCTTTACTGTAGAGAAAAGTTATGCAGGAGCTTATATGCAGTCAGACATTATTATTATTATTATTATTATTATTATTATTATTATTATTACTTGCTAAGCTACAACCCTAGTTGGAAAAGCAGGATGCTATAAGCCAAAGGGATCCAACATCGAAAATAGCCCAGTGAGGTAAGGAAATATGGAAATAAATAAAATACAAGAGAAGTAATTAACAATTAAAATAAAATTTGAAAGAACATACAACGACACAACTGATGTATGGGTTTAAGTCCACAATTCAATAAACCAGTTTAAAGGTTTGTAGGTTTAAAGATCACTCATGAATGGCAGAGGTAAGGGACATGAACACTGCCCTAGCAAGCAGGACAATGCCCTAGAGACTGACCATATATACATAATTATGATCAGCGCCCAAGCTCCCTTTCCACCCAAGCTAGGACCTAGGAGGTCCAGGCAATAGATGCTGATGACTCAGCAGATATACCTATAGGCTCCCCCAAATCCCCCATCCGCAGCTCAAAAGGATGGTGAGGCTGCAGCGACCAGAGGCACTAACGAGTTTGAGCGGGACTCGAACCCCAATCTGGCAATCACCAGGCAAGGACGCTACCACCAGGCCACCACAACCCTGGATTGAGTATATTAGAAAAAATTGGCACTGGAAACATAAAAGCGTCGACTAAAGATCTCTAGTCGATATCCGGTACTTGACTAATATAGTCCAATTCTTTTAGCGAGGCATATTTGCACCGACTCGCAGCGGTGCCCATTTAGCTTGTTAAAGTTTCCTGATCGCTGATTGGTTGGACAAGATAATTCTAACCAATCAGCGATCAGGAAACTTTTCCGAGCTAAAACTGGCACCGTTGCGAGACGGTGCAAATCTGCCTCGTTAAAAGAAATGGACTATACGCAATCACGGAATAAAGGATTTATTATTATTATTAGTATTAATATTATTATTAGCTAAGCTACAACCCTAGTTGGTAACGTCCCTACTTTTTGATCGCCAGATTACGGTTCGAGTCCTGCTCAAGTTTGTTAGTTCTTTTGGTCGCTGCAACCTCACCATCCCTGTGAGCTAAGGAGAGGGAGTTTGGGAGAGCCTATAGGTCAACTAGTTGAATTAACAGCAGCCATTATATGGCCCTCCCTGGTCCTATCTTGGATGGAAAAGGGACTTGGGCATTGTCCTGCCTGATAGGGCAATGTCACAATCTCTCGCCTCTGCCATTCATGAGCGCCCTTTAAACCTTGTGATTCTGTTTCATCATCATCATCATCATCATCATCATCATCTATGTTTAAAAAAGACAAAAAATTAAACTGATAAACGTACATAACTCCAGGAAAAAAATTGCTTATATTTTCCGGATTTCTCTAAAAAAAGAAAAAGTTCCACATACAACCATATTTCTCCGATGACACTCACCACTCGTGTGTAATCTATGAAAACAATTCCCGTTGACGGATGATCAGACAAGACGTCAGCGCGAGAACTGATATTTGGGAGGCCTTATTAGCCAGCAGTCGTCTGCTTTTTAACTCTGTCAACGAAGTTGGGAGGAGATTATGTTTTCATCTGAGGTTTGTTCGTTTGTTTGTGAACAATTTCGTGGCCACAATTTTACTAATAGAGGAGTGAGACTTTCAGGGATTAATTTTTATGTTGAGAAGTGAAAGTGATTCAATTCTGAAATTTATAGGTCAAAGTCGAGCAAAAGGTCGACATAATTAACCCTAAGGCAAGCTGGTTTCGAGAAATAAGAAGCGGCCGTGGTGGAGGTATGCTCTCTAAGGAGTGCCCCTCTAGTTGTTGATATATCAACAAGAATGACGACATTTACCTTAATTACTCGTTGAGTACAAACCTCCGCCTTGACCTTTGACCTTCCAAAAACTAATCATTTCCAGCTTTTTATATAACAGTTTAAAATCCCTGCAAGTTTCATTACTAGACTATTAAAATTGTGGCCGTATGGTTAATGACAGACATTTGACCATTTGATTGACCTTGACCTTTGACTCGACCTTGACCTTTGACCTTCGACTTTCATACACTCAAATATGAACCAAGTTTGAAGTCTCTGTGTCAACGATGTCCAAACATATGGCTGATTTACTTTGACCTTGACCTTCTAAAATTTAATAATTTCCGCCTTTTACATAACAGTTAACCCCAGGAAGTTTCATTACTCTACGACTAAAATTGTTGCCAGGAAGCTGTTCACAAACAAACACAGAAACAGTGGGTAAAACATAACCTTTTAACTTCGTTACCGGAGGTGAATATAGTTTTAACACCACCTCCACCCAGCCTGTCATAGAGAGGAGCTCAAGTGGAAAGGAATTGTTTGACAGATTATAAATTATTGAAATGACCCCTGCTAGCCTCACTTTAGCCAAACAGTGGCATTATTCATATATTCGACTTATGAAGGTCTTTGCATAAAATCTTAAGTCTTATTCCTCCGTAAAGGCACACGTTTTGGAATAATATGACTTATTATTTCGAAAGACAAAAATTACGGACCTATGAATTTCTTTTAGTTTAAGAGCTTAGATTTTAAAAGGAAGACACTGGCTTCTTTCTGAAGTTTTTATAGATCATATATGAAATAACTATTTCAACGTTGTTACCGTTCTTAAAATAGTTGATTTTTATTATTCATTACTTCTCTTGTAGTTTATTTATTTCCTTATTTCCTTTCTTCATTGGGCTATTTTCCCCTGTTGGAGCCCTTGGGCTAATAGTATCTTGCTTTTTAAAACTTAGCTTGTGATGTTATTATTATTATTATTATTATTATTATTATTATCAATAATAATAATAATAATGATAATGAAAATAATAATAATTATAATGGCGTCCATGTACACACACACACAAACACACACACACACACACACACACACACACATATATATATATATATATATATATATATATATATATATATATATATATATATATATATATTCTGTACATTGGACACACACGAACACTCAAATACTTTTTTTCAGGAGAGAAATGGCGTAAGCATGTTCTCCCATCAAGGCTCTGCAATTTACTATAGAACGAGCACTCTGCACTGAACTGACATATGCAAGGCCTTGGCTTTTACTACCAAATTAAGGCGTTTAGCGGAAAACTGTAGTTTGTAGGAAACTGCTATGTTTGATCAGTACTTTCGTTTCTATGGATGGCGCCTGTCCTTGAAAATGATGAAAGTTGCCGATTATGAAACGAGGTGATTTTAGATATATAGATTTTTTCATAGAAATAAGAACGTCTATATGTATGTCATTATGAAACAAATAAAGCAATCTTTGTAATCTAATGACAGAATTTCAGGAACTGCCTCCATAAATGTCCGTAAAAATTCATATATGAAGTATTTTGTTTGAATTCTTTACCTTTGCATAGGCTTTGTAAAAGAGATAAAATTTTATTTGGTAGCTTACGTTCATTTCTCAAGCTTCCACTAATAAAGGCCTTATATATATATATATATATATATATATATATATATATATATATATATATATATATATATATATATATATATATATATATATATATATATGTATGTATGTATGTATGTATGTATATATATATATATATATACATATATATATATATATATATATATATAAATATATATATATATATATATATATATGATAAATTTTGCACATTTTTACGTGTTTTTCATATTCAAATAAGCCATATATATTTTGATATATTAATGTCTGGATTCTCTTAACGACCTCGGGATCAGAGCCCCAGGCGAAATCTCACAAAGACAAGAGCTTGCCGACCAGGGTTCGATTCCCGGCCGGAGCCAAGCTCTTGTCTTTGTGAGATTTCGCCTGGGGCTCTGATCCCGAGGTCGTTAAGAGAATCCAGACATTAATATATCAAAATATATATGGCTTATTTGAATATATATATATATATATATATATATATATATATATATATATATATATATATATATATATACTGTATATATTAGGAAAATACGAGTATATACACACATAATACATACTGAATATTCATATATATATATATATATATATATATATATATATATATATATATATATATATATATATATATACATATATACGTGTGTGTGTGTAAATGTCCCCGTGGATACACAAAAATGAATCTAGTTCTATAAAATTCATTAATTACGTATTCCATATCTATCCACATTTGAAGAGATTTGACGAGAGGTCCCGCAGCTGCTCAAATCCTCACGTGTGGTAAAACCATATCATTTTCAAATTGAATTGTTTCGAAGATCCACCAAAAACCAACGTTGAGCATTTTTCTACTACCGGAAGTGTGGACAGATCTACCAACAATGCGCTTAGACTATAAATAGTGTCTTTCTGAAATTACGAACACTTATGAATAAAAAAAATCACTTCTTGTTTGTTTTCACTTTTTACTTTTGCCAAAATCCTGGCGAAGGTTATGTTTTCATAGGCGTGTATTTGTATGTCCGTCTGTGTGTTTGTGATTCGTATACCTCAAAAACAATTTGACCGAATCTCATGTAATTTGGTGGGATGATTGGGCGTGATCCAAGGACAATTCGATTAGATTTTGGGAGTGATTGGGTCAAAAGTCAAAGCCAATGTCGTCACGAAAACGTAAAAAAAGGTTTTTGCCATATGGTGGTCAATTTTTTATCTGATTTGCACGAAACTAGGGCCAAAATGGGAATAATTTATTTGCCTATCTTGTGATATAAAACAAGATATGGGCGAAGGTATGCGCTATACCAAGTGCCCGTTCTAGTTTGCATTTCATATTATTCCTCTTTGTTCAGGTATATAACAATTCTTTGAGCAAATTCCGAAAAGATGTTTCAGCAAATCTTGATTAAGCTCGCGTCAAGCTTTTTGTTGCTGCTCTGGTATGCTGGATCCACGATAGCGTCACTTTCCACGATAGCACTGAGTTTGCTGGGAATTTTGTTCTTTGTTTTCTTCTTGCTATTTTAAATGCCTATCAGGAATGGCAAAGGCCAGGGACAGTGTTATTGCCCTAATGAGCAGGATTACTCCCTAGACCTAGAGACTGACCATATATCATATGATCAGCGCCCAAGCTCCCTCGCTACCCAAGAGAGGACCATGGAGGGCCAGGCAATGGTCGCTGATGACTCAGCAGGTAGACCTATAGGCTCTCCCCAAACCCCCATCCTTAACTCACAAGGATGGCGAGGTTGCAGCGACCAAAGGAACTAACGAATTTGAGCGGGACTCGAAAACCAATTTGGCGATCACCCTGCAGAGACGTTATCATTAAGGCCACAACAACGCTAGATACAAATCACCTATGATCAACTATGCTATAATTCTCTTCTGAAATAAAATGTAAGGCGATGTGAAGTGATTTCAAAGATCACTTCAGAATAAGTAAGTTTGGTACTATGGAAAATATAGTGATAAAGAGACAGTCGGTGAGACGATTGAGGAGATTTTGGGAAACAGGTGGAGGGAAGAGTTTGTTCTGGAAGGAATGAAGAGGGATGAGAAAGGTAAAGAGTCAATGGAAGGCTGAGCTTATATGAACATGCATTTTGCCCTCAATAGATTATATCGAAGACTAATTCTATTATTATTATTATTATCATTATTATTATTATTGTTGTTGTTGTTGTTGTTGTTGTTACTTGATAACTACAACAATAGTTGGATAAGCAGGATGCTATAATCCCAAGGGCCCAAACATCTTAAGCAATGAACAGTTTAAATAAAATATTTTTAAAACAGTAACAGCATTAAAATAGATATTTCATGTATAAAATATATTAATTTCACCCCCAAAAAATAAAACAAAGGAAGAGAGATAAGAGGAAATGGTGTGCCCGAATGTACCCTCAAGCAAGAAAACTCTACCCCCAACAAATGTTCCAGAGTTTTAATAACAAATTAGCAATTTTCCCAACGCGGATACAATGGGACATTAGCAATGTTTTTTTAGAATCCAAGTTTCCAAGTTAATAACTGAAAGGAGTAATTGGGCGTCTGTACAAAGAAAGGAAAAAAGTAGAGGAAGATATAAATATTGTTGAGACGTAAATTGCAAGTTTTCCTGGAGATGTATATAATACGATTTCACTGAGAGAAAGTCACTGGCAGCAGGGCGACAGATTTGGGTTTAAGGCTATAGACAAGATGTCTCTTCGGCTTCTACTCCTGACGCCTGGCGGATAATCTTACTGAAATCAGTATGGACCGGCAGGTGTCACTTACCTTACTTAGATAGGCACTGGCTATCCTTTCATGAAAACAACCAATAAATCCTCTTGAGGCCCTTGCGTCAATAGGTGTAGGAGGAGATGATAATGATGATGAGAAAAGAGAGATGACTTGAGTCTTGGATAGTGAAAAACAGTCTAGGAATACATAAATAAGAAATGATTGATAAGTATCTATTAGAAGGTTGCTGAGTGTGGGGTTTAAAAGTAGTAAAAAGGGAAAACATTTTATGTGACTTGTGTAAAGAGAACGTTTATAATATTGTTGGTAAGGGTGTTTTGTAAAGACTGCTTGTATCGAGTAATCAAAGGTTAAAGGTGTCTGGTTTCAGTTTCAACAGAATAAATGGTCACCAGAACGTCAACCAGGCATGCCTAACCCACCATTGTGGTGCCCAACCACAGCAGTGACCTCCCCAGTAATAGATACTCATCAGAACGTCAGCCAGACAAGCCCAACCCCACACTTTGGTGCCCAACCACAGCAGTGGCTTCCCCAGTAAATAGTTTAAACACATGGTCCGGGAGGGGATCGATCTGTTGCCATATGAATGCTAGGCGAACACGAAGCCAATGTGCATGAGAGTAGAAAATGTCTGAAAATATCACAAATGGGGAAGAAAACTGAGATGAAAAGTAATTAGAATATAAAACGTCTGGGTCAAAATGCAAGGAGCTACTTCGTGATATAACATTTCTCTCATCATGAGGGATCAAACTCATGCCTTTCAATTGAAGTTCTTGAAATAAAAACTACCTAATGTAACGGAAGATTGTACTTGAAAACACGAAGGAAGTTCATTGATATGATCATCATTATCAGTAGGCATCTTTCTACAAGGAAGAGACTCTTCAGTTATGGTAAGCAGCTCCTCTAGAAGGACACTAAAATCAAACCATTGTTCTCTAGGCTTGTGTAGTGCCATAGTCTCTGTACCATGGTCTTCCACTGTCTTCGGTTAGAGTTCTCTTGCTTGAGGAT
The DNA here is from genome assembly GCF_036898095.1 of Palaemon carinicauda. Classification (NCBI taxonomy): domain Eukaryota; kingdom Metazoa; phylum Arthropoda; class Malacostraca; order Decapoda; family Palaemonidae; genus Palaemon; species Palaemon carinicauda. Next base: position 11,352,475 of record NC_090746.1, read on the forward strand.
ACACTTGGGCACACTCTTCTATCTTATTTCTCTTTCTCTTGTTTTGTTAAAGATTTTATAGTTTATATTTATTTTAATGTTGCTAATCTCTTAAGATATTTTATTTTTCCTTGTTTACTTTCATCACTTGGCTATTTTCCTTGTTAGAGCCCCTGGGCTAATATTATTCTGCTTTTCCAACTAGGGTTAGAGCTTAGCAAGTAATAATAATAATAATAATAATAATAATAATAATAATAATAATAATAATAATAATAATAAATGGAAACGATCAGCGCTTGCAAGCAAGTCCCATCTCACTGAGAGAAACTGCTGGCTCCTTGCCAACTTTCACTAGCGAAAACAAAGAGACCCTTACCTTTAAATACCATTGTGTTTTTCAGGATATTACAAGACACCAGATCTCTCTGCATGGAACTTCCGTCACATTAGTGTATTTAGAAGTTTGTGTGATCACCATATGCCATTGAAAAGATTACTGCTTATTCACAGTCTATGCTTTTTTTCCATTATACTTTTTTTGAATTTTCATATGAAAAAGAGGATTTTCAAACAAGGAATCTTATACCTATAATTGTATTAACCACAAAAGAAGAAGTGTAATCATAAGTATTTGTAACTCGAGGGGTACTCATTATAGCAACTTATTTCTCGACATTTTGCTCGACCTTGATCTTGACCTCTGACCTTAACATGTATTAAATGGCGTGGAACTAAATACACTCAAATATGAGCCAAGTTTGAAGTGTCTGTGACAACGATGTCCAAACCTATGGATGATTACGTGAATTGGACATTTTGCTTGACCGTGACCTTGACCTTCCAGAACATAATTTCCAGCTTTTTACATAATCGTTAATCCATGCAATTTTCATTACTATACAATTCAAATTGAGGCCAGGAAGCTGTTCAAAAACATACACACACAAACAAACACAGACCGGGGCGAAAACATAACCTTTCAACTTCGTTGGCGGCAGTAATGATCTTAAGGCTTTAAGGACGATAAAGCAGGATAAATGATTAGCCACATAGTATCATAGATACTATTATATATCATTATAAAATCATGAATATACATTTAAACAGACATCCACCGAAATCTACTAACGAATCATTGATCAGTTTTAAAATAAATTGAACATTGATCAGAATCATCACTGATCAGTTTTGAAATAAATTGATCATTGATCAGAATCATCACTGATCAGTTTTAGAATAAATTGAACATTGATCAGAATCATCACTGATCAGTTTTAAAATAAATTGAACACTGATCAGTTTTAAAATAAATTGAACATTGATCAGAATCATCACTGATCAGTTTTAAAATAAATTGAACACTGATCAGTTTTAAAATAAATTGAACATTGGTCAGAATCATCACTGATCAGTTTTAAAATAAATTGAACATTGATCAGAATCATCACTGATCAGTTTTAAAATAAATTGAACATTGATCAGAATCATCACTGATCAGTTTTAAAATAAATTGAACACTGATCAGTTTTAAAATAAATTGAACATTGATCAGAATCATCACTGATCAGTTTTAAAATAAATTGAATATTGATCAGAATCATCACTGATCAGTTTTAAAATAAATTGAACATTGATCAGAATCGCTGGAGGCTAATCATGACGACAAACGTGACCTCGAGATTTATGAACAGAAGTAAAGGATAACAAGGAAACATAAGAAAGTAGTTAAATAGTTCTCTATGGACATCGATATCACAAAGCATACTTGCGATTTTGTGAAGATATATATTTAATAAAAAAAAAACATCGTTAGATTCTAAACGTGGTTACGTTGCTATTAAAGTTGAAAGCTGCAACTCAGATAGAATAGTGGTATATAATTTTGTTAGGATACATTGCAATTATTATTACAATTATTGCTATTATCGTTATTATTATCATTACTATTATTATTATCATTATTATTATTACTTGCTAAGCTACAACCCTAGTTGGAAAAGCAGGATGCTATAAGAACAGTAACAACATTGAAATAAATAATTCCTATATAAACTATGAAAACTTTAATAAAACAAGAGGAAGAGAAATTTGATAGGATAGTGTGCAGAGTGTACCCTCAAGCAAGAGAACTCCAATTGCCAATAACATACGATTCAATAAATATTTTCTATTGAGCTCGTGAAATATTATCCCTGTCAGTGTAAGTATATGTCAAATTACGAGTTGCACTATTGTACTTCAGCGTCCTGGATCACAATTAAAAGTTTAAAGGCCGCTCATGAATGGCAGAGGCAAGGGACAGCGACATTGCCCTATCAAGCAGGACAATGCCCTAGAGGCTGACCATATATACATATGATCAGCGCCCAAGCTCCCTCTCCACCCACGCTAGGAACAAGGAGGGACAGGCAATGGATGCTGACGACTCAACAGATAGACCTATAGGCTCCCAAAACGCCTCACCCTTAGCTCACAAGGATGGCGAGGTTGTAGCAACCAAAGAAACTAACGAGTTTGAGCAGGACTCGAACTCCTGTCTGGCGTTCACCACTCAGGGACGTTACCGTATCGGCCAACACAACCCTGGATATATCTGAACCAAAGGAGATTTGCAAGCAAATGGAACTGGTTTTTCATTGAGAGAGAATAATTGCTTCCATTTAGGCTCAAGTTTTCTTCTATAGAACTTCCTGATGCAATGCCAAAGTATTTAGAGAATCAAGTGCAGACGGACAAATACGGCTGTGGTGTCAATCAAATTATATCTCCCATGTTTCCTTTCATTATTTTTTTTTTGTAAGTTTTTATAGCTTATATATGAAAGATGTAATTTGATGTTGCTACTGTTCTTAAAACATTCTATTTTGATTGTTCATTATTTCTCTTGTAGCTTATTCATTTCCTTGTTTCCTTCTCGCACTGGGCTATTTTTCCCTGTTGGAGCTCTTGGTATTATAGCATCTTGCTTTTTCAACTAGGGTTGTAGCTTAGATTGTAATAATAATAATAATAATAATAATAATAATAATAATAATAATAATAATAATAATAATAATAATAATATTTGGTAAGATTATTATTATTATTATTATTATTATTACATTTGGTTTGATTGCATGTAATCCAACGTGTTTACCCAACTAACAGATTGACAGGAAAGAGTAGAGTATTAAAAGTAACTGGAAATTAGAAACAGCAAATATAGAATGTTAATACGATTGGGGAAAATAGAAGTCACTCTTTTTCGAAAAGACATTTTGGAAACACCTGGGTAAACTAATTTCTATTGAAATTAAGAAGATAAAAATAAAATTGTACTTAATTGAGAAAAATTGTAAATGACTAAATTTAATAAAAGAAAAATAAAGGTAACGGATAAATCTATATTCAAATGCAAATATCCGCCTATTTTTTTTTAACTGTACTGATGATCAGTGGTTTATTTACGCATAAGTATCGGGCAGTAAACAGGATGAAGGATTGGAAGATGAGGATAGAGAAGAGTTATATAACATGAGAAGCAAGAAAAGCAGTAGGTCGTGTGCAAATGATTACTAGGATTAATCTTGAACAAATTCTCTTTTATGGAAGTGAAATGAAGTTTAAAGGTTTTTAAAGGCCGCTCATGAATGGCAGAGGCAAGGGACAGTGACGTTTGCCCTATCAAGTACCTATCAAGCAGGACAGTGTCCTATAGACTGACCATCTATACATATACTCAACACCCAAGGCCGCTCTTCATCCAAACTGGGATCAGGGAGGACCAGGCAATGGCCGCTGATGACCTATAGGCTCCACCAAACCACCACATTCTTAGCTTACAAGGATGGTGAGATTGCAGCGACCAAAGGAACTAAGTCGAACCCCAGTCTGGTGATTTTCAGGCAAGGACGTTACCAACAGGCTACCACAACCGTAAAGGGATATGAAACAGAATGATTAAAACTGTGTTGTGGTATATTTAGTGTTAGATGAAGGTGAAACAAGTAGATATACGTAAGCCAAGTAGAATAATATTTTGCATAGATTGTTTGATAGACAAATTACTCTGAAGTGGTTTGGCAACATAGAAAAGTATGCACGACAATATGAAAGGGCAAATGGCATGCAATAGCCTGCATGTAAGAAGTGCTTGGTGGTATGACGGCATGAAGGGCTGGGATGTGAAAGAAAGAAACTTATTGTCCAGGAAGAGCAACTATGTATCGAAGACAGGGTTGAATGTCGCTATGTAATTAGAAGGGCTCGTAATGTTGCTAATGATCCTTCTCTGTAGGTGTATGAAGGTGCTAATGATGTGGTAGGTTTCATAGAAAGAGAGAGAGAGAGAGAGAGAGAGAGAGAGAGAGAGAGAGAGAGGGGGGGGGGGATATGTATATACTCGTACATATAAATAACAGTTAGTTTTATCAGTTATCTAAAGATATCAGCTTTTTTATATCTCCAGAATACTAATCAATTCTTCGGCAACAATTTTGATGGATACTTGATAACATATTTACTTTCTTGCATTTTACTTATCAATCGATTATTAAGCTTATATGAGCGGCTGGCAACTATATATACATATATATATATATATATATATATATATACTGTATATATATATATATATATATATATATATATATATATATATATACATATATATATATATATATATATATATATATATATGTAAATATATTCATCATCATAATCATCATCATCAGCCATTGCTAGTCCGCTGCAGGACAAAGGCCTCAGAGATGTCCTTTCACACGCGTCTGTTTATGGTCGTTCTATGCCAGTCTCAACACGCAAATTTCATTAACACGTCAATCCTTCGACTTCCCTTCCTTCCCCTGCTTCGTTTGCAATCTATGGAGACTTAAAAAGCTAGGACCTACATCAACATTCGATTACTGTGTGAATTATTATCTATTTCGTGTGCTGTGAATATTTTGTGATTTTTGTAAAATATTGTAAATACCGATACTTATGTTAAATCGCAACTGTATTTATTGATATTGTTTGCGGGCAATTATTTTCTTTAGCTTTTACTGTTTTACTATTATTTTGCTAAATCATTTTTTAAGGGAATAAGAAATCAAATAAGATTCTACAAAAACTATGTTGTGTAATAGCTGATCGTAGCAATACTCATTTCTATTCATGGCCCAATGACGAAGTTATAACCAATATTCTATATAATGTGGTTTCAAAAGTTTATATGAGACCCAAATTTAATTGATTGTAAATGTACTCATGTCAAGATAGTCATTCAAAAATTATGTTACCGGCCATGATTCATTAAGTAAGCACTTAATAGGGCTAGAAGTTTTTCTAGTGTACCAAATAAAAAGTTTTAAAAAACTGCCATTCTCTAACTTCAATCCTTATCTGGATAAAGGCAGAAAAGTTATTAAAGAAAAGTATAATAATAATGTGAAAATATCTTTTTTTTTTATTATGAAAAATGCTATTAGAATTCTCCACATCTACAATAACAAATATATGGAAAACAATGCATTAGTGAATCGCTGTTGGAAAACGACCATGATGATTCAAAGAATTGAAAAAAAAAATTAATAGTTATCAAAAGACCTGAAGAGGCTACTATAAACATCAGGCATTCAGTGCATGGAAATAAGGACATATTCACTAATGAGTTAATATCAAAAAGCTTCATTGAAAATTTCAAAAAAGTTAAATTCCCTGATATCTCATTCTGTGGTTGACTTTATTCGTCCTGTTCAGGCAACCTATGTTGCAGGTGTCTTAATTGCCAATTGCCAGAGCCAGCAAGGTAGAGAACTACCGATTAGGTGATTCTGGATATTGGGTCTTCTGCTTTCAGAAAACGAGATCACCCGAATTTTCCGGAAAAACAATTTTACTATTAACTTGGAACATGTAAACATTATTTGAATTCTCAGTTTGACTTTGTTAGTAGTTGTAACACTTTATTTTGATTGAAAGGAAGAATTGAGGCCGTTTTGGAAAGCTCTCTTTGTATATTAGTTTCTAATACAATTTACAGAAATATTAATGTGGATTTGTTCCCCTATTCTTAGACGTGTGCTATTATGAGCGATTCATATTCAGATTATTGACGTGAGGGGCCTGATTATCCATATAGCTACATTCATAGGTATTCATTCATATGTGTATAACATCAAATAAAGAGAAGACCTTGATAAGAATGATAAAAACCATTATTACAAGAGCAATAAGAGATTTCAGACCTCAGGCAATGAATATTGCCAACATTTAACCGAAGTCTACGGGCATCGCCTCCAATTTTTCATATGCTGGAAGTACAGTAAATGGTGAAAAGTGCAATGTTGATCCAAAATCGTGATCTTGATCCGTATCACCTCCGAATTTTCATGGTTTCTTTCGATGCCTAATATCTATTCATTGTTAAAATTTGGTGAAAATTCAATGCGTCAATTTGTTTTGACGTAATGTTTAAAAGTGAAAAATATAAACCCGGATCTACAATCCAGATCCGAAACTAGATGATCTCCAAAATTTAATGGGATCATCCATGACGTAAGATCTATCTTTGGTGGAAATTTCCTCAAAATCTGTTGAGTATCTGGGCGTAAATCTGTCCATAGACACACAGAAATAAATAAATAAACCGACTTGAAAATATAACCTGCTTGGCAGAGCCAATAATACACAAAAGATAAAAAATTCACTTACATTAGTCATATTTTTATATATGTAACCGAGTATGTTGTGATTCTTTTGATCTTATATAACTCAATATTATTTATGTCTTTCCAGTCGAGGCGTAACCACACTTTTATACTTGTGATGCAACTTTACTAAAAACAGAAACGACAGCAAGTCATATAAGACCAAATACAGCACAGTACGCTTAGTTACATAGCATGAAATAGTAATTAAAAACTGATGCTGTGATTTAAAAGATTTTTCCTAGCCTTCTCCAATGAGAATTTTTGTATCCTTTCTTCTTGGTTTTATAGGAATTTGCATGGTTTCCTTTATCTGGTGACATATAACTATGAATACGGTTACTTTTGTATTATCTCCCAAAGCTCAAATAATGCACTTGTATATCATACACATTCATACACTGTGATGCAACTGCTCTCTCTCTCTCTCTCTCCCTCTCTCTCTCTCTCTCTCTCTCTCTCTCTCTCTCTCTCGCACTGATAATAGAAAAAAACCTGTTTAAGCTTGCCATTGGATTTTTCATACTGTTAAAGTTTTTATGCTCAACCCATTTGCATATAATCTTGTGACGTTGCTTTAATAAACTACTCATGTCTAGCCATATTTCTATTAACCCTGGATAGGTACGCTCCTCGGACACCCCTTTAAGGGTATACTCGGACGCGAACGACCCCGACGCCAAAAAAAATTCTTGAAAAATCAGTTTTTGCAGTAACCTCCTTTTTTCTTTTGCCAAAAAAACTTCAATGAATGCTTAAAACAACTGTAAAGATAAATACTACTCATCTGCAGAAAAACTATTTATTATAATTATTTTAAAAAATTAAGTAGAAAAAAAAAAGACCTGACATCAAAATTCATAAAAAAAAAGTTTATACATATATACACAAATCCTTTTAGGAATTGATTCTTGAATGTTTAGGACACATCTTGATGTATTTTGGATGAAGTCAGACCCATGGAGGTGAAGATCTGAAATGAGAAAAAAAGGGTAACTTTTTTTGGCCAAAAAAATTTGTCCAAATTTCATGAATTTTTTTGGGTACCCAAATGAAATAGGAAGTGGCTAATTTTTTTAGGGAATAAACATATGTTATCCTAAAATAGAAATATGTAAAAAAATCTTCATTATTTTGTAAATTACATTTATATCAGGGGCCATATGTAAAGGTAATTTTTTGAGTACTTAGAAATTTCGAAAAAAAATACATATATTTAATATATAATATGATATTTATGCAGGTAAAAATATACCAAAATATCACAAATTCTATAGGGAACAAGAATATATATAGATAGGGCCGCTTACGCTTCGGATATGTCCACAAAATGGCCGCCAACCACACTGACTCAGACTCCCTAATCTGCCACTTGAAATGTAGGAAGGGTATGTCAATTTCAAGGTGTTATTTACTAATCTAATTATTATTGGATATGCATAAAAATTGTATGGTGGGTTGCTGGATAATTGTCGATTATTTTACGACTATAAAATTAAAATTCTGACCCAAAAAAAATTTTTTGAAGGGAAATAAAATCGAAAATAAAAATGTAAAACAATATAATATTTTAGCTAAAAAAATTTGATGATATTCAATCAAAAAAAAAGTAAACAAAATTTTCCGACAAATAAACATCTAGAGGAATCATTACTCTGTGATAGTTCCTTAGTACGTAGTAATTTTGAAAGAATTGGGAAAAAACGAAAAAATGGTTATCACCGGAAAATCGAACACATACCTATATATACGCCATATCTGGCTAAAAAAAAGATAGGCATGGGTAGCCAGATCATCTAGAAACACTTTCCAACACTATAAAAATATAAGTTTTACGACACTACTTGCCAATCCCTTACGGTAACATGACTAAGCAAAAAAATGCAAAACAAATAAAAAGGGGCACTCGCGGAAAAATGGCTAACATTCTAATATACGGCATTTCAGAAAAAAAAATTCAGCCACGTGCTAGGCAAACCATCAAGGCACATTTTCCGACAAATAAACATCTAAATGAATAATTACTCTGTGATAGTTCCTTAGTACGTAGTAATTTTGAAAGAAATGGGAAAAAACGAAAAAATGGCAATCACAGGAAAATCGAACACATACCTATATATACGCCATATCTGGCTAAAAAAAGAAGATAGGCATGGGTAGCCAGATCATCTAGAAACACTTTCCAACACTATAAAATTATAAGTTTTGCGACACTACTTGCCAATTCCTTACGGTAACATGACTAAGCAAAAAAATGCAAAACAAATAAAAAGGGGCACTCGTGGAAAAATGGCCATTCTAATATACGGCATTTCAGAAAAAAAAAAATTTCAGCCACGTGCTAGGCAAACCATCAAGGCACATTTTCCGACAAATAAACATATAAATGAAATATTACTCTGTGATAGTTCCTTAGTACGTAGTAATTTTGAAAGAAATGGGAAAAAACGAAAAAATGGCAATCACAGGAAAATCGAACACATACTTATATATACGCCATATCTGGCTAAAAAAAAATAGGCATGGGTAGCCAGATCATCTAGAAACACTTTCCAACACTATAAAAATATAAGTTTTGCGACACTACTTGCCAATTCCTTTCGGTAACATGACTAAGCAAAAAAATGCAAAACAAATAAAAAGGGGCACTCGCGGAAAAATGCCCAACATTCTAATATACGGCATCTCAGATAAAAAAAAAAGACATGCACGTGTTAGCCCAACCATCAAGGCACACTTTCTAACACATAAACATGAAAAAAAAATCAATAATATACGGCAATTCCTTACTACGTAGTAAATTTTTACAAATATTGAAAAAAAACAGAAATGGGCAACCGCAGTTAAATACCCAATATACCAATAACTACGTCGTATCTGACAAAAACAAAATCACGCATGGGTAGCCAGGTCATCTAGACACACTTTCCAACACTAAAAAAGCAAAAGTTTTACGACACTATTTCGCAATATCTTACGGAAAAATGACTTGGCAAAAAAATGAAAAAAAATGAAAAAGGGACACTCGCGGTAAAATGCCCGACATTCTAATATACGGCATCTCAGATAAAAAAAAAGATATGCACGTGTTAGCCCAACCATCAAGGCACACTTTCTAACACATAAACATGAAGAAAAAAAATTAATAATATACGGCAATTCCTTACTACGTAGTAATTTTTACAAATATTGAAAAAAAACAGAAATTGGTAACCGCAGTTAAATACCCAATATACCAATAACTACGTCGTATCTGACAAAAACAAAGTCATGCATGGGTAGCCAGATCATCTAGACACACTTTCCAACACTAAACAAGCAAAAGTTTTACGACACTATTTCGCAATATCTTACGGAAAAATGACTTGGCAAAAAAATGAAAAAAAATGAAAAAGGGGCACTCGCGGTAAAATGATCCTCGTGGTGATGAACGACATTTTAACTAAAAAAAAAATCATGCACATGGTAGCCAAACAATCCACCAAGACTTTCCACAACTGATAACCTATACAAGTTGCACCATTCTACGACAATTTCATAATACGTAATAACTTTGATAATTATGCAAACTACCTTAGAAGGGTAAACTCGGTCGCGCTCGACCCCGACGCGTCTCAGAAATCGGGGAAGGAGTACAGCTACAGCAATGCACATCTGGACACTACTAGAGCGTGTAGGGGAGACACCTCCTGCAGGTCGATCACCCACAAATTCAGTCACGGGGGTGAGTCACGTGAGAAAAACCTGTTTTTTTTTGACGCTCGGGGTCGCAAACGACCCATCGTACCTATCCAGGGTTAAGACCCTTAGGAGCCTACTACATTGGTGATCCTTGAAATGACCAGCTGCCCACTACCTTCTGGTAACTGTTCCGACCTACTCTTTGACGATGCTGCCCGACGAAACTGACAATTCAGTTTAGCCTCAAGGGTGTAACTCACTCGACCAGTAAAGCAGACTATGTCCTTATGGTAATCCCTGAGGACACTTTCCCAGAAATCTTTAATTGGCTTTGCGACCAAGGGGATGCCCCATTAGAATATGCCCACCCTCAAAACATACCTTCTGGAGCAGTACTCACCATCACCAACCGCCAGTATACCCAAGATTTTTCAACTCTCTCTACAATCGTTTACGAACCAGAAGGCTTCGCTAATCCTTAGGAATTGACTAGCATAGCTCGCCTCCAATCTGTCCTTTGGGTATGATGCCTACCCGAATCAGTAAGTGCCGCAATCACCAATGTCAATACCTTGCCCATGAAGGACCTATTGACCAAAGCCGACGCCTTTATGGACAACTACAAACCCACCTTCAAGACCTCCACTTCTGACGAAGAGGACAAACATTCAAAACCGAGAGAAGCAGATGTTGATGCGGTAGGACACAGACGCCTGCCTTGTGATATGCCAGAGAGGTGACAAAGCTGCCCCCCCCCCCCACATATGCCACACCTCGCTCACGCCCCAACTAACGACCTCTACAGCAACTTACTGATGCCCATCGGCCACAGTTATGCTACCACTCCGGATTCAGAACTGCTGGGAAGAAACCTGTGGACAGATGTCAGTGGACAAAAAACTTGAACGTAGGCCATCTCTTGTGGTGATGGCCTACCTGTCACTAATCTTTTTTTTTTACATGATGCAGTTAGCCTACTGTTTTTTGGTAGACACTTGTGCATGCCATTCTCTTTCACCCATGTCACTCTCCAAGACACGACATAGTCATTCTATGCCTACGGACGTACACAAGGTAGCTGCCAATGGATCTGATATTCCACCCATGGCTACAACACACTTGCACTATTATTTGGAAATGCCAAATACCAATAGAAGTGTCTCATTGTCGAAGTAACATTGCCAATAATCAGTGTGCATTTTCTAGCCCATTTCCACCCCCTGATTGATGAGCCCCATTGATGTTTAGTCAACACAGACTCATAATCATCTACAACTCTTCAACTCATCCCTTCGACCTCATATTCTATATCAGTGCACCTATGCACAACTCCTTACGTTGTACCTAGAAATCCCGGACCAGAATATCGCCAAACGCCCATATCTAGAAGACGGGGACCGCAGTGTTTGCCAGATTCAAGCGTCTGGTTCTGTATTATTTAGCAATTGCTAAACTGATGTTCGCTGAAAAGGAAGATGTGGGGCTTAGCCAAAAGGCCTTAAGCCCATGGTCATCACCCCTAAACATCGTCTTGAGGAAGGATGGCTCTCTGCATCCTTGTGATGATTACAGGCATTTGAATATGCAGACAGAACCAGATCACTGGCCCCTCCCGAATATTGTTGACGTTACCTCCCACTTGCACAAAGCAAAGGAGTTCTCCACTCTTGACTTTCTGAAGGGGTATTATCAGGTGCCCATGAACCAGAAGACATCCCCAAGACCGCCATCACCACCCCCTTCAGCACACACACATTCAACGATTCCTGTTTTCGCATTCGAAATGCTTGGGACATTTTTCAATGCCTAATTGAAGAAATCTTAGGGGACCTCTTTTTTCTGCGTATGTTATGTGGATGACATACTTATGTTATCTTCCTCTAAAGAACTGCTTTGTAGTCCAGTACGACAAGTCTATTTTTGGAAGGCGCAGTATCGTTCCTAAGGCACTGCATCACTCCTGAAGACATCCAACCCCTCTATGAGAAGGTATCAGCTGTTCATAACATCCCCACTCCTTCGACCATCAAAGCACTGCCAGAATTTTTCCACATGGTAAACTATTATCAATGGTTCCTCCCCTCTGCGCCTCCGTCATGGTTGAGCCAAAAGACCTGAAGTGGAGTCCCTTTCACGAAGTGGCCTTTTGCAACATGAAGAATGTCTTGTCAACTGCTACTACTTTCAATTTTCCCATACCACATGCCCCACTCCTCTCCTTCACTACTGGTGCAGCACTCAAGCAGATGTTCAGCAGCTCGCCCCGCCCATTGGCCTTCTGTATTAGAAAATTGTCCATGTGGAATTTGGCTACTCTACCTTCGACAACGAATTGATGGCTCTACATTTGGTTTTCCATCACTATCACCACTTCTTAGAGGGTACACCCTTCATCATTCACATGGACCACATGCCCCTGGTGCATGCCCTCACTCAAAAGTCCCACGTTTCGTCCGCCCACCGACACTGACATCTCTCCGCTGTGGTTGAATACAAATGAACCCTTCAACATATCCCTAGTAAAATGAATCCCGTTACTAATGCCCTATCAAGAAACACATTGATTGTCATTCACCTGGGATTGAATTACAATGCATTGGCAAGAGCCATTAAAAAGATCCTAAACCTCCCTCTGTTGGGTAGACATTGCTCTTGACGATTCTAACGCCACCCTTCTTTGTGACTTCCGGTACTGATAGGCCACGCCCTTGGATACCTGTCCCCATGCACTGACAGGTCTTTGACTTAATCTATGGCCGAT
>NC_090746.1:11375587-11383087 GCF_036898095.1 Palaemon carinicauda
CTTTACTTGTTTCCATTCATAATGTACCAGGGAGAATCTTTTTATATTGCTAATCTAAACTCATCAGATTTTAGATTAATAAATATACATACATAAACACACACACACACACACACACATATATATATATATATATATATATATATATATATATATATATATATATATATATATATATATATATATATATATATGTGTGTATATACATATATATACACACACAGACATATATATATATATATATATATATATATATATGTGTGTGTGTGTAATTATACATTATATACACGTGTATATATATGTGTATATATATATATATATTCATATATATATATATATGTATATGTATATATATACATATACATTTATATATATATATATATACATATATATATATATATATATATATATATATATATATATATATATATAAATTCTGATGCAATTCTGTTGGATAAAAGCCACGCAAAGAAAGGCAGTAAAAGAAGAAGACAGAATTATTGGGTCGTGGGACGTGAATATCGGAATACAATCGTCACGGTCGGTAAGGCAATAGGACTGAATTATTTATCTTGGCTTTTTTTACTATCGCCATTCACCGTGATGTATTCGGACGAAAGATATGACAGTGCGACTGTCAATGTGCTATATATAATTGAAACGTAAGTAAATATTATTATTATTATTATTATTATTATTATTATTATTATTATTATTATTATTATTATCATTATTATTATTATTATTATAACTTGCTAAGCTACAACCCCAGTTGGAAAAGCAGGATGCTATATATGCTCAAGGGCTCCAACAGGGGAAATAGCTCAGTGAGGAAAGGAAATAATTAAATAAACTATAAGAGAAGTAATGAACAGCATAAAATATTTTTAGAACAGTAACAACATTAAAACAGATCTTTCATATGTAGAATATAACACTTGAAAAAAGCAATAGGAAGAGATATAATATCGAAAAGTGTGCCCGAGTGTACCCTAAAGCAAGACAACTCCACCCCAAGGCAGCATAAGACCATGATACAGAAGCTTTGGCACTATCAGCATTCAAAGCTATAGAAAAGTATATGGGGGAAGTAATGAATACCAGTTTATTTATTTTAAAACAAAATTATATTAATGAAATAAACTCACAATCTATAAGAAATAAACTCACAATCTATAAAAAAGGGAATTTATTTCAAGCTTTGGAAGGGACCATCTCCCTTCCTAGGTCAGCTAATTTCCTGTTACCAATTCAGTCCAATTTTCTCCACCATTCCCAATTGTTCTATGCATTACAAAATCCATGAGGAGGATAAACAACATAGGTGACAACACATTCCCTTGGAGTACTCCACTGTTCACTGGAAATTCACTTAATAGGACTCCACTATCATTAACTTTGCACTTGCTATGCTCATGAACAGACTAATTCACATATTCAAAGTAAAATTATATAAATTTTGGATTACACGGTTACAGGATGGAGCATTCAGTTTTATCCTGAATACGAATGATAAAATCCAGACAAAGTTGCTTGATTGTAATTAAATGCTTAATATGCGTTTGATTTAGTTTACATTGATAGAGGTAACAATGAAAAAAGATCAGTTAACTACACGAATTTTAATTTGCAAATCAAGTGAAAATTTTGCCCCACTATTATTCATCTCAAAATATATACATTATTCATTTCACCGTACATTATTATAATTATCATTATTATTATTATTATTATTATTATTATTATTATCATTATTATTATTATTATTATCATTATTATTATTATCATTATTATTTCAACTACTTGTTAAGCTATAACCCTAGATGGAAAAGCAGGATGCTATAAGCCCAAGCGCTCCAACGGAAAAATAGCCCAGTGAGGAAAGGAAGTAAGGGAAAACTACCAGAGAATATTAAGAACAATAATATTGCAATAAATCTTTCCTATATAAACTATAACACCTTGAAAATAACAAGTTGATCAAAACTTCAAACTAACAAACGGAAGAGAAATAAGATAGGATAGTGTGCCGGAGTGTACCCTCAACCAAGAGAACTCTAACCTAAGACAGTGGAAGGCCATGGTACGGAGACTGTGGCACTACCCAAGACTAGAGAACAATGGTTTGATTTTGGAGTGTCCTTCTCTTGGAAGAGCTGCTTACCATCAGCTAGAGAGTCTCTTCTACCCTTATCAAGAGGAAAGTGGTCACTGACCAATGATGAAACCGTTAGTGACAACGTTTTGAAGAAAAATTTCTAAATCTTCAATTTATAACAAGCAATATTTTAAGTGTTTTTTATGAAGTACCTCTTGATTTAATCATTTGAGATTTCGGCGTCTTTTTGACAAAAAAAAAAAAAAAAAAAAAAAAAAAAAAAAAAAAAAAAAAAAAAAAAAAAAACTAGAAGCAATCATGGTACCATATCGTCACTGTTTATGCAAAGACATTATGTTATTCCTCAACTGGTTTATACATGGCTTTATTCTTGGGGACAATCATAAGATCCTTTTTACAACACGAATGGAATTTTAAAGGATTCTGGGACTATTATTACTATTATCATTAAATGCCAAGCTGCAACTCAAGTTTGAAAATCTAGTGCTTGAAGATCAAGGACCTAAATACACATAGCAGTTTAGTTCAGATCAAGAAATTGAGACGCAAGAAATAAACTGTCAAATAAAATAACAATGAAAAACAAAAAGTTAAATGAATAGCGTAGTAGAATGAATTTCTTTTGATAATTTTTCGTACAGCATGTACAATTCTTCATCCAGGGATTAACTACTCCACTGTAATTGTTCAGTGGCTACTTTCTTCTTGATAAGGGTAGAAGAGACTCTTTAGCTATGGTAAGCAGCTCTTCTAGGTGAAGGACACTCCAAAATCAAACCATTGTTCTCTAGTCTTGGATAGTGCCATAGTCTGTGTACCATGGTCTTCCACTGTCTTGGATTAGGTTTTCTTGAGGGTACACTCGGGCAGACTATTCTATCTTATTTCTCTTCCTACTGTTTTCTTATAGTTCTTACAAATTATATGTGAAAGATCTAATTTAATGTTGTAACTGTTCTTGGAATATTTCATTTGAACTGTTCATAACTTCTTTTGTAATATATTTTTTCCTTATTTCCTTTCCTCAATGGGCTATTTTTCCCTGATGGAGTCCTTGTAATAGCATCTTGCTTATCCAACTAGGGTTGTAGCTTAGTAAGTAATAATAATAATAATAATAATAATAATAATAATAATAATAATAATACCTAATTAAAAAAGACAAAGTTGTACCAAATTTCAACTTTTAAAATTACAACTGCTCATTTACATCATTAAGATAATCTTTAAAACATTTGTGTCACGGTGGGAATGCAACATACGACAGAACTGTTCAATCAACTGGTCATTCAGTAATAACTGGAAGACGATCTAAGTTAGGATGCTCTGAATGCAAAGGCTAAATATATATCAATATCAAGACGAGGAATGAAACATTTAATGGGCCTTAAGGTGGCTTTGTTGGTAACATTCTTGACTGGTGATCGCCAGACTGGGGTTCGAACCCAGCTCAAACTCATTTGTTCCTTGGTCGTTGCAACCTCACCATCCTTGTGAGCTAAGGATGGATGGTTTGGGGGACCCTATAGGTCTACCTGCTGAGTCATCAGCAGCCATTGCCTGACCCTTCCTACTCCTTGCTTGGATGGAGAGGGGGTTTGGGCGCTGATCATATGTATATATGGTCATTCTTTAGGGCATTGTCCTTCTTGCTAGGGCAATGTTACTGTCCCTTGCCCTACCATTCATGAGCTGCCTTTAAATCTTTATAAATCGATAAATTTCTTCAGCATAATCATATATCAAATGCGTTTCACAAAAGTACATTTATAGGCAATTACATTTACAACCCAAAATAAGATGCATGTAGTAAAAACGACACATGTTGATAAAGATATAAATCCTTGACCCAATAAAAAACATAAAATGATTTTGTTTAGGTAAAATTTCTTCCCGAGGAATTGCACCATAAGCTAATTTTAGATAATTTAGTTAATCTTTAGCTAATTTATGTTATAATGTTCAACATTCACATGTTAGCAGTATACTGAGGAGACGTAGAAAAGGAAAAAGGAGACACACAGATAAATGGAATATGCAAAGATGTGAAATTTGGAGAGAGAGAGAGAGAGAGAGAGAGAGAGAGAGAGAGAGAGAGAGAGAGAGAGAGAGAGAGAGAGAGAGAGAGAGAGAGAGTAAAGAAAAAAGGGAGTGATATATATATATATATATATATATATATACTCTATATATATATATATATATATATATATATATATATATATATATATATTATATATATATATATATGATAGAGAGAGAGAGAGAGAGAGAGAGAGAGAGAGAGAGAGAGAGAGAGAGAGAGAGAGAGAGAGAGAGAGAGGGGTAATTATGTATACAAAATTGAGGGCCAAAACTTCCCATTCAGAGGTTGATGGAAAAGCTTTTAATAAGGGGAATGTTTTTTTTTTTATCTTCTGGAACCTCAATTTTTTCTTTCTACTAAAAAAAAATCTTTAATGAAATTTCTCTAAAAAGTTTTTAATTTTTCTTCATAAATTTTTAGATCCAAATCTTTAAGATTATAGTGTTTTACACTTTAAATAGAAAAGTATTTCAATTGTTTATTGTACTCCTGAAGAAAGCCATTAGGCTATACATTGGCTGAGCCAAATGGCTTTTGAAATTTTCACTTTGACAATTTGGTGTTGTCATGGGATATTAGAAGCCATATGTTCAGCCTTATATAACAGCGTTGCTGTACTCACAACCCCCCAACCACACACACACGCACACACACACACACACGCACACACACACACACACATATATATATATATATATATATATATATACACACATATATATATATACACACACACACATATATATATATATATATATATATATATATATATATATATATATATTATTATTATTATTACTAGCCAAGGTAAAACCCTAGTTGAAAAAGCAAGATGCTATAAGCCCAAGAGCTCCAATAGGGAAAAATAGCCCAGTGAGGAAAGGAAATAAGGAAATAAATAAATGATGAGAATAAATTAACAATATATCACTATAAACACAGTAACAGCGTCAAAACAGATATGTCCTATATAAACTATTAACAACGTCAAAAACAGATATGTCATGTACAGTATATACTAAAAAAAGACTCATGTCAGCCTGGTCAACATAAAAACATTTACTCCAACTTTGAACTTTTGAAATTCTACTTATTCAACTACCCGATTAGGATGATCATTCCACAACTTGGTAACAGCTGGAATAAAACTTCTAGAATACTGTGTAGTATTGAGCCTCATGATGGAAAAGGCCTGGCTATTAGAATTAACTGCATATATATATGCGTAAAATCACAGGGAAACGAGATGCTCAGATGCCAAAGAACCACAAGGAAAATGAAAATAGACAATATAATATTAAGTCCTGACTAGTTTCGCGGAACTTCTTCAGAGGACTGATTTATTGAACAATGTTTCGTTACATTTTATATGGTACAGTAAACTTACAAACATATATAGAGAAATTTATAAGACAATACTCCCCTCCCAAACCAGATACCTTGCTTAAAGGCTATATATATATATATATATATATATATATATATATATATATATATATATATATATATATATATGTGTGTGTGTGTGTGTGTGTGTGTGTGTGTGTTTGTTGTGGAAGATCAATTTTTGTTTATTTTTCCAGGTTTTGTTTGCATGCCAAATCCTTGAGAGAGAGAGAGAGAGAGAGAGAGAGAGAGAGAGAGAGAGAGAGAGAGAGAGAGAGAGAGAGAGAGAGAGAGAGAGAGAGTGTGTGTAATGACTGTTTGCAGCGAGATAGACTGTTGCAGTAATTAAGGGTGATGCTTACATTTGTAGCTAGATTAAACGGGCATTGAATGTCTTGCCACTATCTTGGGCGAATAGTTATTTTCGATTGACTGCACGCTGAGGCTGTTGTGTTTGTGAATGCTGGATTTACCTTATTTATTTCCGCCGTAATTGCTCATTCGGTGTTTTTCAATTTCGGCAGTTGATTGTGTTGTTTGCCTCAAACGTACATATGATAGATTGGTGATAATGACCCTGGACGTACAATGATTTTAGAAATAGATTGCTCTTGAGAATTCTCAATACCATTGATGACCCAGAATGTATATATATATATATATATATATATATACATTTTTTTTCCGAAATTGCGATGATGATGATTATCATTATTCGAGTTAACTGGGGCCAGAGGGGATATCTGCTTGCTATAGAGATTAATCGAGCGCCATATGTGAATGAAATTATGGTGAGGGGTAGATGGAGATGGTTTGGGCATGCTCTTTGCACTCCCCAAGAGAGATTACTTCATAAAACTTTCAACTGGGCTCCACAAGGCATTAGAAGAATTGGAAGACCCAGGAGTACATGGCTGAGGACTATGAAGTCTGAAGTAGAAGGTGATGAATGGAGAAGCATTGAATTAAAAGCTCAAGATAGAGATGATTGACTAAATCTAACCGAGGCCCTTTGTGTCAATAGGCGAAGGAGATGATGATGATGATGATGATAAAATGATGACTGTGCAGAGATGGACTGTTTGGCTTGTGTGTGGACGACAGCAGCCGTGTCCATAAATACATGTATATAAACATATTTATTTAATTGAGGTGAATTTCCAGTTAGCGTAAAAGTAAGTATGCAAATATTTGTCTGTTAGGACTGATCAAGGGTGTAAAATTTGATTTTGTAACACCCCACCACAATGTATGTGTGCATTCATATGTATACAAATACACACACAGATAGTAGGTTAGCCAGGGCACCAGACACCCGTTGAGATACTACCGCTAGAGAGTTATGGGGTCCTTTGACTAGCCAGACAGTACATTGGATTATTCTCTCTGGTTACGGTTAATTTTCCCTTTGCCTACACATATAGCGAATATTCTGGCCTATTCTTTACATATTCTCCTTTATCCTCATGCACCTGACAACACTGAGATTAAAAAACAATTCTTTTTCACTCAAGGGGTTACTGCACTCTCATTGTTCAGTGGCCACTTTCTTCTAGGTAAGGGTAGAAGAGACTCTTTAGTTATAGTAAGCAGCTCTTCTAGAAGGACAATCTAAAATCAAACTAATGTTCTCTAGTTTTATGTACTGCCATAGCCTCTGTACCATAATCTTCCACTGACTTGGGTTAGAGTTCTCTTGGTTATGGGTACACTCGGACACTCTGTCCTATCTAATTTTTCTTCCCCTTGTTTTGCTAAAGTTTTTATAGTTTATAAAGGAGATATTAATTTTAATGTTGTTACTGGTCCTAAAATGTTTTATTTTTCCTTGTTTCCTTTCCTCACTGGGCTGTTTTCCCTGTTGGGACCCGGGGGCTTATAGCATCCTGCCTTTCCGAGTACGGTTGTA
>NC_090746.1:11390587-11398087 GCF_036898095.1 Palaemon carinicauda
TTTGCATGGGGATGGCTTCAGGCCAACCAGTGGAGGGTCAATGATGGTAAACAGGTAACAGTGTCCTTAGGATGTGGTTTGGGGAGCCTACTTTATCAACATGATAATGCCGAGGTTGAGGAAAATTGCCCACTCCTGAATATATGTGTCTATGTATTTTTGAAGTTTTGCATGATGTACAGGGGCCAATCCTTAGCATCCTTAGTAATGCCATGCCAAATAAACTTCATCTTCAGTAGCTGTGCAGAGGCCATTTATTAAATCAAACACCTGTCAGCACATAGGGCAGGTATCCAAGGGCGTGGCCTACCAGTACTAACGTCACAGAGAAGGGTGGCGTTGGAGTTATCAAGGGCAATGGCAAACAAAGGGATGTGCAGGATATCTTGCAGGCTTGGTACTCTGGATCCTTTCGTTGGGCTTCTGCCAAGATGTTGTAATCCAATCCCAGGTGAATGGTGGGTAATGTGTTTCTTGAGAGGGCATCAGCAACTGGATTCATTTTAGCAAGGACATGTTGAAGGATGCTTTTGTATTCATCCACGGTGGATAGATGTCAGCGTTGACGGGCAGGTGAGGCGTCGGAATGTCAACTTAAGGTTTGCACTAGAGGCATATGATCCATGCGAATGATGAAGGGCGTATCTTCTAAGAAGTGACGAGAGTGACGAACACCCGAGTGCAATACCAATAACTCGCTGCCGAAAATAGAGTAGCTGGATTCCCCCTTGGACAGTTTTCTACTGAAGAAGGCCAACGGACAGGGCGAGCCGTTGATCACGTGCTCGAGTACTGCACCAATAGCCACATCGATGGCAACAATGGGGAGAGGGAGAGGTGCATGTGGCAGGGGAAGAGTGAGAGCAGCAGCAGTTAATGGGTCCTTCTTTGCGTTGCACAAGACCGCTTCCTGAAGAGGACTTAACTTCAGATCTTTTGGCTTACCTTTGAGGGGAGGGTGGTTTAGAGGGGAGCACGAATGGTGCGATGGCTGGCAGGAACTGGTAATAATAATTTATCATGCTGAAGAATTCTTGCAGTGCTTTGAAGGGTGACGGCGTGGGGAAGTTCTGAAGAAATGATACCTTCTGTTGTATGCAGTCAAAAACAATATGTAGGTGACGGAGATGTTCCTCTTTCGAAGAAGAGAGCATAAGTATGTCGTCCACGTAATATATGCAGAAGGGGAGGTTCCCTAAGATGCCATCCATGAGGCGTGCAAAAGTGGCTCCAGCACTACGAAAGCCAAAACAGGAGTTATTGAATGAGTATGTACCAAAGGTGGTGATGGTAGATTTGGGGATATCTTCTGGGTTCATGGGCCCCTGACTGATAATACCCCTTCCACCTTCAAGAAGTCGAGGGTGAAAAACACCTTCGCTTTGTGCACGTAGAAGATAACTTCAGCGATGTTGGGGAGAAGGTAGTGATACTGTTCTGCTTGCATGTTCAGACACCTGTAATCACCGCATGGGCGCAGGGGCCCATCTTTCTTCACGGTGATGTCTAAGGGTGACGACCATAGGGTTAAGGATTTTTGGCAAAGGCCCATTTCTTCCACTTTTGCAATAGTTTGTTTAGCGGCTGCAAAACGATTCATGCCCAGATGCCTGAATCAGGCAAACACAGGAGCAACCCTTTATCTTGATATGGTGATAAATGCCATGCTTGGCGGGAACTGTGAGCATTTGGGAAAGTTCTGGTTGGAAGATTTCTTGGTACAATGTAAGGAAGCGGGTGTATGAATCTGTAGGTTTGCTGTTGTGCGAGGTCGGAGGGGGTTGGTTGAAGAGGTGTAGAAAAGTACAAGTTAGCGTAAACTTCCCAAGAGGTGGAAATGGGCGAGGAACGAGGAGCATCCAATGATATTTGGCACTCCCAACCAATAATGTGAGTGTCTTGTACCCATGAGTGGGTATCTCCGATCTGTTGGCAACTATCAGGCAGACATTAGCAGGCTTAGAATGACTACGTCGTGTCCTGAGGGTGACATTGGTACAAGAGAACTGCGCACCTATACTTGTATCATGTAAAATGGAAAGCTTAGTGGCAGGCCATTGTTATTTGTTTACTATTTGTAGAGATTGTTTTCTCCATTTTGTGTGAGCTTGAATGGTCATATAATTGTTTTTTTTCCCCATTTCTTAGAATTATCAGTAATAATAATAATAATAATAATAATAATAATAATAATAATGAAAGCTAGGAACGATAATTTTTTTCCGAACGGGGAAATTGTTAAACATGTTTTATTATATTTAGTGAATTAGTTAATAGTAGTCAGTTACCAGTAATAAAATTTTTACTAAAAACACTTACGTATATAAAGGCAATTTTTTTAATTCCAAAGTTTTACCTAATCATTAAACTTATATTAGTAATTAAAGTACTTTTCATTTATATATATTTTTAGAGCCCCCGAAATAATAACAGTTTGATAACCTTGTAACATCGTGAAAAAACATCATTAAAACTGCATTGTATTGCCCATCTATAATTAACAGCATTCGTCGTTATGTTGGTGGATAAAATGTAAAATGTCTTATGAATGACTCGTGCTGTTTAAATTCTGTTGAAAGTCAGTTACGCCCTCCCATGTTCATGAATAACAATGACACGAAGAAGGGTAGAGGATTCGCTGGAGAAAACAGTGAAGACATCACATCATAGTGGGTGATATCCAATGTTCCGTCTCCGGCAGATATTCTTCATTTTCTGAATATGACTTTTACCACAGGCGGAGCCTCATTAGTGAACGCCTTCGTAACTAGAGGAGGAAGATCGTCTGGCCATTCCTTCTGCGTTAGCCTTATGAGCTCCTCAAATTAGAGAGGAAAAATGGAGCGATTTAGTAAGATGTTAATTAAATTGGGAGGCAGGGGATGGGACATGATCGTAGGAAGATGAAAGACATAATTTTGAGTAACATTTTTGGAAATATCTTACAGTAGTTTGAAGATATTTTTTTTTTCAGTGCGTTCCCGTTTTCATACTTTTTTTTTCAGATATGTTGAATATTGAAAAGGGATTATGTACCTTTTGGAATCCAAGTATAAATAATATTCTATGCATAACTGTTAGAGAAAATATAGCCAAATATCCAAGAAATGGCTTTTCAGAAAATGTCTTAAGAGAAAATTCCTGATACAAAAAAAATATAATGAAAAACCACTTCATTAAAGCTTGGAACACAAGACTCTCAAGAAAAGTGGCTTCCTTTTTTCACGCTGTAAAAGAGCACCTTTTATTCTTTATGGCATTCAACATCCATATCCGCTCCCCTGTAATAATTCCCACTTCTCTGTCTATCTTCTATGCCGATGGTTTATTCCTTCTCTCGTAAATTTTTTATGACATTTGAATATTTCCATTTTAGTCATTTACATGACTTGTGTGATTCGCTGTCATCTCATAATGTGGAAGTACTTAAGAATAGGTCAGTATATATTTCTGTCCTTGTCTTGGCTGTACATTTGACTATTCTCTCATTCGATGTTGATAATAAAGGGACTTCTTACAGAGAAATTCTGACGGTCCCCTCTAGAAAAACTCAAACAATGGATTCATGAATAATTTAGAACACCCTGAGTTATTCCCTCAAAAATGCAGAATTCAATACTCCTGTTTATGAGAGGAATATTGAGGACATGTAAGGGGGAAAATAAACCGTAAGTAAGAAGACATCATCATCATCAAAGAAGCGAAACAGAAGATGAAATGGATGATGGGGGAAGGAAATTGGGCTTTATCTAGATGAGCCTTTGTGGGATCTCCAGTTTATACTGCAGCAGTAAAGAGAGATTACCAGACAGATCTGAAAGAGATATCGTAGGCGAAATGTATGGAGATATATTCACTTCTTGAGAGTATAAGGAATAGTTTTGCAGGAAGAAAATCTTGCAAGAGAAAACTAAATGAAAATAACTATTCTGGCATCAGTTACAAATGATATCTTCAATGTTAGAATTGAAAAGAAATCTAGAGAATGTATATTGATATTTGGTTTTGTAATTACCTTTATAGTGATCGATAGAAAACAGAGGTTGGTAAGAGGGAAAGAAAAAATTTAAACTGAGTAATACCAATATGCTGATGATAAGAATGAAGAATGTTAAAATGGTTTATGGAAAACGGGGGAGGGTGGGCTGTGGCACCCTAGCAGTACCAGCCGAACTCGGTAGAAAGGAGAGGTCCCCTTTTTAGTTTCATTTGTTTGATGTCGGCTACTCCCCAAAATTGGTGGAAATGCCTTGGTATATGTATGTATGTATAAACGAATAGATATCACAGAAATTTTCGACAATATAGATTAAATAAGGTAATATGTTTCATTCATAGGAGTAACTAAAATATTGGTGAATGAGTAATACCAATATACTAATGCTAGGAATAAAGAAAGAAATGTTAAAATGGTTTATAAACGAATACGTTTTACTGAAATTTTTAGCAATATAGAATAAATAAGAAATTTTTAGCAATATAAAATAAATAAGAATTTTTTAGCAATATAGAATAAATAAGAAATTTTTAGCAATATAGAATGAATAAGATATGTTTAATTCAAGGAAGTAACTGGAATGTTGGTTAATAGAGGTTATAATTAATTTAGTATTAACTAATACAGTCTAAACAGGACTATTAGATAATACTTATATAAAATCTATGAGGAGTTATATAAAAAGGTTTTCGGGTGGGGAAGTTTTGTCCATTAAAGAGTGAGGATATCTAATATATATTGCTCTTAGAATATCGGAAATTGAAGGAAAATAGATGAAAATTTGAAGTAAATTGCCGGTTTACAGGAAGTACATTGCATATGCTAACACATAAAATCCTTTGAAAACAGGTTAATGAAAAAATAAAATGGTAATATGTATTTAAACTAAACGAAAATTAATTGACCACAGGAAAGCAGACGGCTGTACATTACTAATTCAAGATAAAACACCGATACACAAACAGTCTTTGATTAAGCAATCGTCAATCCCGGTAAGGGAGAAATTATTATGCCTAATTATACTGTTCACTTTTCTGAAGTCAATGCAGAGCCTATTTGATCTATCTTCCTTTTTCACCAGAATTTTCGGAGAGCACCCTTCTCTCTCGCTATGAACTATCAAATCATTACGTGGCATATATTTAGTTTCCTCTCGTACTAAATTTGCTTTCTCTGGGCGCAAACTATATTGAATCTTTCTAATAGGTTTTGCGTCCTGAAATTCAATATAATGCTCTAAAAGATTAGCTGAACCTAATTAACCAATAACAGTTTCCGGATAGTTTAAAACACATTATATAATTCACTCGGTTTTTCCTTTTGTAAGTTAGGAGTAAATACCTGGAAACTCTTCTCAAAACTAATTTCTCTCTGCGACACAGTTAATAAAGGCACTGGACAACCACTTCTGTCCAACCACTTAGCTTTCCCCCTTTTTTTTAAATATAAAAAGGCCGTTCAAACTCATAAGATAGTGAGTATTTCTTTCTGAATTAATACTAAAATTATATCTCACACATGGAAATCTCTCCCTTTTGTCTTTAAATTGCACTTTCTTTTAGTTCTTACTTTACTTTTGTTCTTGTTTTCAAATGCTATTTACCAAGCTTTCTTTGAATTATCTTTGTAATTTTGGAGATTTTGTATGTGGTCCTCTATTGCCTTTTGAAGCATTAACTTACACATTAAATTCTCTTAAGGTTCTTTAACGGTGTGATTGAGCAACAACTCCAAAGGACTAAATCCTGTAGTGTTAATTGGCACCAACCATAAGGCTAATTCCCCGTTATGTTCAAACTTATTTCACAATTTTTGTAAGCAACTCTAACATTTAGTGGAAACGTTCAACAATGGCTTGTGAGTCTGGGTGATACGGTGTGGTAGTAACAAGTTTGATACCTAACTCTTTCATTTTGTTCCTGATATACTTGAAATACAAAATTACTACTATTATTAGTTTGTATAACGAAAGGCAGACCAAACTTAGAAAAATAGCTCAACATGCGTTTAACTAGGGTTTTGCATTAATGATTCTTATGTGGATGGCTTTTGGATAATTGGTTAGTCTATCAATGATTGTTAACTGATAGATATATTCTTCCTTACTTCTAAGGAAAGGTCTAACCATAATAATTACAACATTTTCTAAAGTTTCTCCTATCGAAAGAATATTAGCCTACTTACAGAAGCCCAAGGAATTACTTGATTAGGTTTGCCATCAATTTGACATTTGTGACAGCTTAAAACATATCTTTTCACGTCACTTCCCACCTTGCGCCAAAAGATCATCCTACATATACACTTGAAAGATCATCATGTGCTATTTTCAAAATTAACCCGAGAAGTTTCCTATGAATGACTAACTGTTCGATAATCTCCTTTAGGCTAACTGATTTGTGATGAACATAACAACACAAAACTTCATCATTTAGAGAAAAAGTTTCTTTAAACATTTAATCAAGTTCATCACCACACTTACTTTAAAAACAATTCTTCTCTGTGCAACTTTACTAGCTCAACCTTATCCAGAATGTTAGTGCTTAAACCAATGCAGCAACCATTAATTGAATCCACTACATCGACTACATTACTTTAGGCAGCCATGTCCTCAGCTTGGCTAATAATTTCAACACCAATAGAGTTGGTCTTCTCAGCCACACTCCCGCCTCGAATCTATGAACTTAAGCTCATCTGAATCTATGAATTTATGCTCATCTGAATCCATATCCATGAACAAACTATATATGTATCTAAACGTGACCTAGTTATTATCAATTCAGGCACAGGAACTAAACTCAAAATATGATTCACCCATTTGGATGTAGCTAAATCATTACCGACAATACTGCCAACGCCATCTACTTGCAAATCGTCTACTTTGACTCTACTGCCTGCTTGCTTAGATATCAAAGGCAGCCTCAACTGTACATTTTACAATGCTCAATCGGTAGTTGTAGACTCATTAAGCATGTGTCAGGCATCGAACAGGGTATGGTTTCTACAGATAATTTTTGAGAGCAATAGAACCACTTCCAATGAAGGGCTTCGTGTTTATCCAACATTTCCCCTAACTTTATCTTGCCAAACACACTACCATCTGACATAGATCCTATGGCACCTACATCCATTTACCAGAACTTTTACTCAAAGTCAACCCAAGGAGAATCACAGAGTAAAACTTTTTATAACTTAAGTAACAATTTCCTCCAAAGGCTAGGTTCTGGATGTGAATGTATTTTCTGTCAATTACACAAAGGGTGTGGGGGAATCTTCATTGTGGCTCAAATCCACGGGGCAATCTCCTTCCTTTCCTCTGAAGTACTGGGGGCTTGCATAACCTCTTCTACAAAGGCTCGCACAATAGCTATACAAGACTCACGCACAGTACTCCTGACTGTGTTGGGATCCACATGAAATTGGAAGGACAAGTTCTTGTAGGACTCTCCAGTTCTAAAGAAATATAGGGCAATTGCAAGACCAGGCCTGGCTCAATGGGTCTCCTG
>NC_090746.1:11408087-11430805 GCF_036898095.1 Palaemon carinicauda
CTTAATTTTGTTCCTATACAGCAATCAACCTTCCCCTTGATGCTCTGCCTTTTTTTCCTATACAGCAATTGACCTTCTCCTTGATGCTCTGCCTTTTTTTCCTATACAGCAATTGACCTTCTCCTTGATGCTCTGCCTTTTTTTCCTATACAGCAATTGGCCTTCTCCTTGATGCCCTGAATTTGGTTCCTATACAGCAATCGACCTTCTTGATGCTCTTAATTTTGTTCCTATACAGCAATCAACCTTCCCCTTGATGCTCTGCCTTTTTTTCCTATACAGCAATCAACCTTCCCCTTGATGCTCTGCCTTTTTTTCCTATACAGCAATTGACCTTCTCCTTGATGCTCTGCCTTTTTTCCCTTACAGCAATCGACCTTCTCCTTGATGCTCTGCCTTTTTTTCCTATACAGCGATTGACCTTCTCCTTGATGCTCTGAATTTTGTTCCTATACAGCAATCGACCTTCTCTATGATACTCTGAATTTTGTTCCTATACAGCAATCGACCTTCTCTTTGATGCTCTGAATTTTGTTCCTATACAGCAATCGACCTTCTTGATGCTCTGCCTTTTGTTCCTATACAGCAATCGACCTTCTTGATGCTCAGCCTTTTTTTCCTATACAGCAATTGACCTTCCCCTTGATGCTCTGCCCTTTGTTCCTATACAGCAATCGACCATCTCTTTGATGCTACGAATTTTGTTCCTATACAGCAATCGACCTTCTTGATGCTCTTAATTTTGTTCCTATACA
This sequence comes from Palaemon carinicauda, assembly GCF_036898095.1. Classification (NCBI taxonomy): domain Eukaryota; kingdom Metazoa; phylum Arthropoda; class Malacostraca; order Decapoda; family Palaemonidae; genus Palaemon; species Palaemon carinicauda. Next base: position 11,408,843 of record NC_090746.1, read on the forward strand.
GCAATCAACCTTCCCCTTGATGCTCTGCCTTTTTTTCCTATACAGCAATCAACCTTACCCTTGATGCTCTGCCTTTTTTTCCTATACAGCAATTGACCTTCTCCTTGATGCTCTGCCTTTTTTCCCTTACAGCAATCGACCTTCTCCTTGATGCTCTGCCTTTTTTTCCTATACAGCGATTGACCTTCTCCTTGATGCTCTGAATTTTGTTCCTATACAGCAATCGACCTTCTCTATGATACTCTGAATTTTGTTCCTATACAGCAATCGACCTTCTCTTTGATGCTCTGAATTTTGTTCCTATACAGCAATCGACCTTCTTGATGCTCTGCCTTTTGTTCCTATACAGCAATCGGGCTTCTCTTTGATACTCTGAATTTTGTTCATATACAGCAATCAACCTTCTCTTTGATGCTTTGAATTTTGTTCATATACAGCAATCGACCTTCTCTATGATGCTCTGAATTTTGTTCATAAACAGCAATCGACCTTCTCTATGATACTCTGAATTTTATTCATATACAGCAATCGACCTTCTCTTTGATGCTCTGAATTTTGTTCCTATGCAGCAATCGACCTTCTCTTTGATGCTCTGAATTTTGTTCATATACAGCAATCGAACTTCTCTATGATGCTCTGAATTTTGTTCATAAACAGCAATCGACCTTCTCTATGATGCTCTGAATTTTGTTCATAAACAGCAATCGACCTTCTCTATGATACTCTGAATTTTGTTCATATACAGCAATCGACCTTCTCTTTGATGCTCTGAATTTTGTTCCTATGCAGCAATCGACCTTCTCTTTGATGCTCTGAATTTTGTTCATATACAGCAATCGAACTTCTCTATGATGCTCTGAATTTTGTTCATAAACAGCAATCGACCTTCTCTATGATGCTCTGAATTTTGGTCATAAACAGCAATCGACCTTCTCTATGATGCTCTGAATTTTGTTCATATACAGCAATCGACCTTCTCTTTGATGCTCTGAATTTTGTTCCTATACAGCAATCGACCTTCTTGATGCTTTGCCTTTTGTTACTATACAGCAATCGACCTTCTCTTTGATGCTCTGAATTTTGTTCCTATACAGCGATCGACATTCTCCTTAATGCTCTGCCTTTTCTTCCTGTACAGCAATCAGCTTTCTCCTTGATGCTCTGTCTTTTGCTCCTATACAGCAATGGACCTTCTCCCTGATGCTCTGCCCTCTGTTACTATACAGCAATTGACCTCCTTGATGCTCTGCCTTTTGTTACTATACAGCAATCGACCTTCTCCTTGTTGCTGTGCCTTTTGTTCCTATACAGCAATTGACCTTCTCCTTGGTGCTCAGTCTTTTGTTCCTATACAATAACCGACCTTCGCCTTGATGCTGTGCCTTTTGATACTATGCAGCAATCGGCATTCTCTTTGATGGCCTGCCTTTTGTTCCTATACAGCAATCGACCTTCTCCTTGATGCTGTGCCTTTTGATCATATACAGCAATCGACTTTCTTCTTGATGCGCTGTCTTTTGTTCCTATACAGCAATCGACTTCTTCTTGATGCTCTGCCTTTTGTTACTATGCAGCAATCGTCCTTCTCCTTGATGCGCTGCCTTTTGTTCTTATACAGCAATCGACCATCTCTTTGATGGTCTGACTTTTGTTCATATACAGCAATCGATTTTCAACTTGATTGTCTGTCTTTTGTCCCTATACAGCACTCGACCTTCTCCTTGATGCTCTGCCTATAGTTCCTATACAGCAATCAACATTCTCCTTGATGCTCGGCCTTTTGTTCCTATACAGCAATTGACCTTCTCCTTGATATTCTTCCTTTAGTTCCTATACAGCAATCGGCCTTCTCCCTGATGCTCTGCCTTTTGTTCTTATAAAGCACTCGACCTTCTCCTTGATGCTCCGTCTTTTATTCCTATACAGCAATTGGCCTTCTCCTTGATGCTCTGCCTTTTGTTCCTATACAGCAATCGGACTTCTCCTTGAAGCTCTAACTTTTGTTCCTATACAGCAATCGACCTAATCTTTGATGCTCTATCTTTTGTTCCTATAAAGCAATCGACCTTCTCCTCGATGTTCTGTCTTTTGTTCCTATACAGCAATCGACCTTCTCCTCGATGCTCTGTCTTTTGTTCCTATACAGTAATCGACCTTCTTGATGTTCTGTCTTTTGTTCCTATACAGCAATCGACCTTCTCCTCGATGTTCTGTCTTTTGTTCCTATACAGCAATCGACCTTCTTAATGTTCTGTCTTTTGTTCCTATACAGCAATCGGCCTTCTCCTTGATGCTCCACCTTTTGTTCCTGTACAGCAATCGACTTTCTCCTTGACGCTCTGTCTTTTGCTCCTATACAGCAATCGACCTCCTCCTTGATGCTGTGTCTTTTGTTCCTATACAGCAATCGACCTTCTCCTCGATGCTCTGTCTTTTGTTCCTATACAGCAATCGACCTTCTTGGTGTTCTGTCTTTTGTTCCTATACAGCAATCGACCTTCTCCTTGATGCTGTGCCTTTTGTTGCTGTACAGCAATCGACCTTCTCCTTGATGCTCTACCTTTTGTTCCTGTACAGCAATCGACTTCCTCCTTGATGCTCTGTATTTTGTTCCTATATAGCGATTGGCCTTCTACTTGATGCTCTACCTTTTGTTCCTGTACAGCAATCGACCTTTTCCTTGATGTTCTGCCTTTTGTAAGGTCTTCGCTAATAACTCCTATTAATGTAACGCCAGTCTTCCTAGCCTTGAAAATACTAACTTTTCTTAAACAAATCTATCACCAATTGCAAAACTATAATTTCATAACAGGAACAATGATGATATAAATAATGAAAAAGTTATATCAGTGAACCTATTTTTAAAATATTCTATTAATTGTTAATTATTTTTCATAGCATTTATTCATTTCTTGATTCCCTTTCCTTACTAGGCCATTTTTCCCTGTTGCAACCTTTGGGCTTATAGCCTCCTGCTTTTTCAACTAGGATTTTAACTTAGCTAATAATAATAAAATATAATAATAATAATAATAATAATAATAATAATATACCTTTTGGTAAACAGTGAAACCAATTACTACCCGTTTGATAGTTGATATCTAATACAAAAACTTATGTATGGACATATGTTGGAGGCATCTTTAGCCAGTTAAACAGAAATCAGATTTTTTTTTGTTAAAGATAGTAAGAAAAATGATGCTCAGGTAGATCCTCAAGTAGGTTTACCACTCTTTCGTTTGAAGAGAATAGGGTTCGATTACAGCCATAATATGGGGTAAAGATTTATTTATATTTGAGCACAATATTGTGTTGATTTTCATCCATACACAAACACACACAAACACACATATATATGTATTTTTATACATTTATGATCATATATATATATTTATATATCTATCTATCTATCTATATATATATGTGTATATATATATATATATATATATATATATATATATATATATATATATATATATATATAATATCACAAGCACACGTGATTTCAATCAATGTAAATATCACCCACGAATGGCATTTAATACCGAATTCTATCTTGGGAATATATATCCACTTGGAATTCATTTTATGGTAACAGCTTCTGGCCGGGTGGAGGTTCGAACCCACACCTGTTCGGCTGGAAACCATGCCTACAGTGACTCAACCGACTGAGCTATCAAGAGAGATGAAAAGGGTATGACAAATCTCCTTACATATTCCTGTCGAATTCAGGAATCTGTTCATAGACTTGAAATAAACCCATCACCACCATGATAGCTGAATCGTGAGTTTGCTACACGTGGTATTTCAAATGAACATATATCACAAGCACACGTGATTTAAATCAATGTAAATATCACCCACGAATGGCATTTAATACCGAATTCTATCTTGGGAGTATATATCCACTTTGAATTCACTTGGTACAGAGGCTATGGCACTACCCAAGACTAGAGAACAAAGGTTTGATTTTGGAGTGTCTTTCTCCTAGAAGAGCTGCTTACCATAGCTAAAGAGGAATGTGGCCACTGAACAATTACATTGTAGTAGTTAATCCCTTGGGTGAAGAAGAATTGTTTGGTAATCTCAGTGTTGTCAGGTGTATGAGGACAGAGGAGAATCTGTAAAGAATAGGCCAGATTTTTCGGTGTCTGTGTAGGCAAAGGGAAAGAACCGTAATCAGAGAGAAGGATACAATGCAGTACTGTCTGGCCAGTCAAAGGACCCCATAACCCTCCAGCGGTAGTATCTCAATGGGCGGCTGGTGCCCTGGCCAATATAATACCTACCATTAGTATAAAGTCTCCTCCATCTATTACTAAATCAATTGTTATGCCATCTTCTGCTTCTTTGCCTCCTTTCATGCCTTAATTACTTATCATTTTGTTGATAATATTTCCACTTTCATCCTTTAAACTTTAAAGCAAACCTCCTTTGGCGTTCTGTTCCAAGTGTTCTATTATTTAATTTGCTGTTTCTTCCTTTCTTTAGGTATAATTGTGTTTACGTATATCATGGGCTTTTATTTTTTTTTATTGTTTTGAATAGTTTTGCTAATTATAATCAAACTCTTGGATTTTACCTTCACTTTTAATTTTATCTCTGTTAGATTTTTCGTCTTCTTTGATAGTTTTCCTTGGTGTTATTTAGGAAGTTTTCCAATGCAAATTTAATTAAATCACTGTTCATTTCGTCTTTACTTACTTCCATTTCGTCATGTAGCTGGGAATACCTATTTTGTATGGTTAAACTTAATTTATCAGATTTTTGTCTCATAACAGGAGTGTCGATTTTCTATCTCAAAATTAATTTTTCCTTTATTTCCCCTTAAATCTAAAAATGTTTTCTTTTCGCCATTCTATGATGGCTTATTTTACAAGCAAGTCTCCTCTGTCATTACTTGTGCCTACTTGAAATTTACCTTCTGCTGATTCTCCTCTCTTCTTTGGACCTACTTTAACATTGAAATCACCCCCAAAAATCTAAATTGAGTCTTACATTTTTTTTTCATAGATATCTCCACATCTTCATAAAAAGTTTCTATTTCTTTCCCTTTGTGGGATGTTGTTGGTAAATACGTTTGAATTATCTTTAGTTTCTACTTCTTATTTAGTTTGATAATTAATCCTCCAATTTTATCACTAGTACTAAAAACTTTTTCCATGTCTCCCGCAAGATTTTTGATAGTAAGAAAACCCACTTCAATTTCTTTGTTCCTTTCATGTCATCTGAAGCAAAATATATTGACCTCTTTTAACTCAGTAAAACATGTCACAGTTCTTCTAATTTCACTAAATTCTATTATATCCCAATTTATTTATTTCAGCTCTTCTGGTAACATAACAGGATTTTTTTTCCCTAAACACGGTCTTAAGGTTGCATGTTGTAAGGTTGTTTCCAAAGGTGACCTGTTCTAGTCCAGAGATTTTTAACACCCCTGCAGTGGCATTTAGCTATCTGACATCTAGAGTAGTTGTTCCATTGCCGCTGGGGACTGAGGGCCAAGATGGGGTTGTGATATACATGTCTGGGTTTTGGCCACTTTTCATCACCACGCTGGCCACTGCAGACTGGTGATCCCTCACAGCAAAATAACCTAGTATGGGAGGCTGTAACTAGTATGGCTTTACTGATCACTGTGATGTGCAAACCCTTTCCCCTCGTTAAGGTATCCCCATTAAGGACTGAGAACTATGAAGCGTGAAGTCGGAGATGATGAATGGAGAAGTATTGAATTAAAAGCTCAAGAAAGAGACGACTGGCAATATCTACTTGAGGCCCTTTGCGTCAGTAGGCGTAGGAGGAGATGATAATGATGATAATACATACATATATAAATCTATCTATCTATATATATATGTGTGTATATATATATACATATATATATATATATATATATATATATATATATATATATATATATATATATATATATATATATAGATAGTTAGATAGATATTTATATAAATACATTACAACAACAGTAAGTAGATTAATTTTAGCATGAACAGATCTTTATAAGAGTGGTACAGCAATATTAAAACTACACAAAGGTAATGAAGAAATTCCCATTTAGAATGGAGTTAGAGATAGAGACTCTAGCTTTCTTAAATTTTTCAAAGTGTGCATAGAAGAAGTTTTAAAAATTTTAGATTGGGAAAATGTAGGAATTAACATTAATGGGGGAAACCTTAACAGCTTAAGATTTGCAGATGACATGGTTCTCTTTAGTGAATCATGGGAGGAAATACATAAGGTGGTAGAATATTTGAATAGAGAAACCAAAGATGTAGGACTGAAAATGACTATGAGTAAAACTAAGACAATGTTCAATGAAAATGCCGAGAGACGACAAATACGGATTATGAACGAACCTCTAGAGATTGTTAATGAATATACAGACAGACAGTAAGTGATTTTAAGGACAGGATAAACAAGGGAAGTAAAATGCCACTCTCTCTAAAATGAAAAATATGTAACCAGATGGTCCTACCAGTATTAATTTATGCATCAGAAACTTGGAGCCTTGCTATAGCCTTAGAACATAACCTCGTTACTAATCAAAGAGCAATGGAATGAATAATGATGGGATTAATACTAAGAGACTGAAAAAGAGCAACAGGGATATTAGAGTAAACTAAAGTAGAGGATATTCTAACATACAAGAAGAAGAAATGGACGTAGGCAGTACATATAATGAGAATAGCCACTAATTGATGGACACAAAGAATTACAGAATGGTCCCTAGAGATTACAAACGAGGGAGGGGAAGACAATATATTAACAAGATAAGAAAATTTACAGGTATAGACTGGTATAAAAGGACCATAATTAGTTAGGGGAGAGTTTTTATTTCTGAGTCCATTGTCCTGCAGTGCACTAGCAATGGCTGCTGCTGCTGATGATATATATATATATATATATATATATATATATATATATATATATATATATATATATATATATATATTTCTCCATAAGTATATTCTATATTCTATCTATCTATCTATCTATCTATCTATATATATAAATATATATATATATATATATATATATATATATATATATATATATATATATATCTACATAAGTATATTCTATATTCTATCTATCTACCATATCTTTTTCTTCAAATTTGGGAGGCAGCCAACATATAAAAAGAAAGAAAAGCGTATTTTTTCATCGTTCATTTCTACATTTTGAGGGATTTAGCAGAGTTTGGTTGGTACTGCTAGGGTGGAACAGCCTATCCTCCCCCGTCTTCCACCCTAAATTATGCTTCATAAGCTGGCTCGTCAACTGCTGCTACATCAGCGGTCATCAAAGGTGACCCAAGGTAAAAGAAGAGCCTATCAGAAGTGCGTCACAATTGCTCGTGTTTTCTTTCTATTTCTTGCACATTCTTTTGCCCTGTCCCATCTATTCTCCAGTCACGTAGGGCTTTCTGCACTTCATTAATTCACCGAAACTTAACTCTTGCAGTCATCACATTTTTTCAGCAGACAACCATTTTCCATCTTCATTACATGGCCAAACCACCTCAACACATTTATACTACCGCTAGAGAGTTATGGGATCCTTTGACTGGCCAGACAGTACTACATTGGATCCTTCTCTATGGTTACGGTTCATTTTCCTTCTGCCTACACACACACACACCGAATAGTCTGGCATATTCTTTACATATTATCTTCTGTCCTCATACACCTGACAACACTAACATTACGAAATAATTCTTCTTCACCTAAGGGGTTACCTACTGCACTGTAATTGTTCAGTGGCCACTTTCCTCTTGGTAAGGGTAGAAGAGACTCTTTAGCTATGGTAAGCAGCTCTTCTAGGAGAAGGACTCTCCAAAATCAAACCATTGTTCTCTATTCTTGGGTAGTGCCACAGCCTCTGTACCATGGCTTCCACTACCTAGGGTTAGAGTTCTCTTGCTTGAGGGTACACTCGGGCACACTATTCCCACTTATTTCTCTTCCTCTTGTTTTATTAAAGTTTTTATAGTTTATAAAGGAGATATTTATTTTAATGTTACTGCTCTTTGACTATTGTATTTTTCCTTGCTTCCTTTCCTCACTGAGCTATTTTCCCTATTGGAGCCCCTGTGCTTATAGCATTGTGCTTTTCCAACTAGGGTTGTGGCTTAGCAATTAATAATAATAATAATAATAATGTTACAAGCTACAACCCTAGTTGGAAAAGCAAGATGCTATAAGCCCAAGGGCTCCAATAGGGAAAAATAGCCCAGTGGGGAAAGGAAATAAGGAAATAAATAAATGATGGGAACAAATTAACAATAAATCATTCTAAAGACAGTAACAATGTCAAAATAGATATGTCATATATAAACTATTAACAACGTCAAAAACAGATATGTCATATATAAACTATAGAAAGACTCATGTCAGCCTGGTCAACATAAACACATATTAATAATAATAATAATAATAATAATAATAATAATAACAATAATAATAATAATAATAATAATAATAATAATAATATCCACTAGAGCTGCTAATTAATTTCCAACACCCATTCTCACCATCACTATTTCGTTCCTAACCCTATCTAATCGATATACAACAACATACTTCACTTCTCAGACAGTTCATGACTAACACATTCAGTTTCAGTGTCTCCGTCACTTGCATTCCCCACAACTCCGATCCATACATCACAGTTGGTACAATCACTTTCTCATATAGAACAATCTTTACATTTATTTCTAACCGTTTATTCTTTACCAGTCCTTTTACTGCCCCCAACACTTTACATCCTTCATTCATTCTCTGACGTGCACCTGCTTTCACTCCACCATTTGTAGCAACAACAGAACCAAAGTTCTAAAATTGACCTACTTCCTCAAGTAACTCCATTTAACCTGGTATTTAATCTAGCACTACCTTCCCTTCTACTGCATCTCATAACCTTACTGTTACACACATTAACATGCAACTTCCTTATCTCACACACTCTTCCAATCTCTGTCACTAATCGATGCAGCTTCTCTGAATCTGCAACCGATACAGTATCTTCTACAAACAACATCTGACTCACCTCACACTCAGGATCACTCTCATCTATCAGTTTCAATACTAAACCAAGCCCTAGAGCATTCACTGCTCTTAGAGCTCCATCAACAGGCAAATTGAACTACCATGGCAACATTACACATTCCTGTCTCAGCCCACTCTCACTGGAAACCCCTCACATACTTCATTCCCTATCCTAACATACACTTTACTGCCAAATGTATGCACTCCTCACTGCTTGCAGCAATATTCCATCAATTCCATATAACCTCATCGCATTCCACATTACATCCTTATCAACTCTATCATAAAGTTTCTCAAGCTTCATTAAGGCCAAATATACCTCCTTTCCTTTTACTAAATATTTCTGGCATATCTGCCTAACTATAAAAATCTGATCATACATCCCCTGCTTCTTCAAAAGCCACTCAGCACTTCGAAGATTGTATCATCCATTTTATCCATAATCCTATTAATTAACACTCAACAAACTAATAGCTCTAAAATTATAACACTCATCCACACCTCTCTTACCTTAGTATAGCGGAACAATACACACACACACCCAGTCGACTGGCACCATTAACAACATAAACATATATCAAACAATCTCACCAACCATTCAAGTACAGTCACATCCACTTCCTTTAACATCTCAGGCCTCAAACCATCCATACCAGGTACTTTTCCTGCTCTCCTTTCATCTAGTGCTCGCTTCATTGCCTCTCTTGTAATCTCTTTCTCTCCTTTTCTTCTCAAATTACTGGCTCTTCAAATACTTCAACAACAATACCATCTGCCTCCCCATTATTCTTAACATTCAGCAACCTTCAAAATATTCAGCCCACTCTTTCCTCGCCTCATCTCTTTTCAACTAACTTCCCTTTTCATCTCTCTCTGTGTCTCCATTACCCAATTCACTCTTCCTTACTCTACTTCTTTCCAAAACTTCTTATCCTCTTCATACGAATGAACTAATCCCTGACCCCACCTCCATTTAGCCGCCCTCTTTGCTTCAGCTACCTTAGGTTTTACTTCCACATTTTTCTTTCTCTATCTTTCATACTTCTCTATACAATTACTCTACAGCCTTTCTTCAAATGCCCTCTTTTTATCTTCCACCTTCATCTTCACTGCTTCATTCCACCACTTACTATCCTTCCTCATGCTGCCTCCAACAATCATCTTACCACACACATCACTTGTAAGCCCAACAGAATTTTCATTTACTAACCTCCTCTCTACAGATCATCAGTTTCCCTCACTTTCACCCTGTCTTATGCCACTTCCAACCTTCCTTGATATTCGTTTTTTACCTGTTTTTTTTTTTTTTTTTTTATTTCTTCACTACCTCCCTTTTATATACTCCTATTATATTTACCCACCTTTATGTTAAGACTAATTTTGCTTCAACCACAAAATGATCAGACTTACTGTTAGCCATAACCCTAAACACATGAACATCTTTCAAACTTCCCAACACTTCTTGCTATCAACACAATACCCTTTCCACCACTGTTCAATTTGCCACTTTTACCCATGATTACATATCTATATCTCTCTTCTTGTAAAAACTACTACTTATCACAAGCTCTCGTTCAGTACACATATCTAGCAGTCTCTCACCACTCTAATTTTCAGCTGGTATGCAATACTTCCCGATGCCTCCTTCTACGTCTTCAGCACAAACTTTGGCATTTAACTCACCAAACAAAACTACTTTATCTATTCTACTCAGTCCTTTTACACACCTATTTAACCCCATCCAGAATTCATTTTACTCTTCTCCTGTTTTCACACTACCCAGCCCATACGAACTAACAATAGCTCAGCATTCCCTGTCCATCCTAACCCTTACCTACATTAACATAGATGACATCTCCTTCCATTTTACTACTTTACCTATCATCCATTCAATCAGCAATAAAACTATACCCTTTCTTGTTATTTCCACCTGGTACTTCAGCAAACATCACTTCACTCTTCCCTTTTATCCTTGTAACACATGAGGCAAATATATCGATCTTTGTATGCCTAAACATACTTCTAATCACACATCTTTAACTCTCTATTGTAATATGTATGTACATATATATATATATATATATATATATATATATATATATATATATATATATATATATATACACACATATATATATATATATATATATACACACATATGTGTGTGTGGGTGTCTGTGTGTGTACTTATCTATATTATATATTTATGAATTACTTCGCTTATTTGTGATTTTGACAAAAATATGTATAACAGATTCAAACTCAATGATATAGTTACGGTCAAAACTCAAAGCGTACCTAATTAGATATTAATTGGTAATTATTGGCTTAATATTTGTATGCATAAAATTCCTATGTATGGCAAGCTATCATACACACAGGAATACATGCATATCGTACAAAAATCTGAATAGATAGTTAACATACCTGTTGTAATTATGGTAACATTAGTTTGTTCTGTAATGTGGTCTGTAGTATGAGCGTCTTTCTCTGTTATGACGAACTGAACGTGATCCTCCTCATTTTTAGTCTTAAGGATTTCTACCTCAACGTCTGTCCCGTGAAGTTGTGATGCCACGGCCTGTGGAGAGAATTTAATGCACTTTTCATAAAGTGGAAGTATATATGGGTTTTCTGAACATGTTCACTATCCAGAGGATCATAATTACCTCCATCAATGAAGTTGGAAGGAGGTTATTTTTTTCCCGTGTTTGTCTCTTTGTCCATTTTTTTGTTTGTGAACAACTTCTTGCCCTCAATTTTACTCAGAGAAGTGAAACTTTCGGGAATCAATTGTTACGTTGAGACGTGGAAAAAAATTCAATTTTGAAAGAAAGTCCTAGGTCAAAGGTCAAGGTCAAGGTCAAAGTCGAGCAATAGGTCAGCCGAGTTAACCCTAAACTTAACCGCAGGTTTGCACATGGTTGTCATACAGACTTCAAATAGGCCTATGGTTTAAATTAATTCTAGGAAAGGTAAGCAGGTTTCGAGAAATAAGTTGCCGTGGCAGAGGTATGCTCTCTACTGAGTGACCCTTTAGTTGCAAAATTTTTTATCGGTAAAAACATTCCAAGATTTAGTATCATAAATCTTTCATAGCAAACACAATGGTAATAAAATAATTATACATCTTGTGATGAATGGCAGTGCAATATATTCTCTGTGACTTGCCATATGCAATATGATTCGGTACTAACTAGTGGGGCACTAGGTAGGGCGCTTCCACGCGGAAGCTTATTTCTCGACCTTTTGCTCGATCTTGACCTTAATCTTTGACCTTAACATGTATTAATTGGCGCGGATTTTCATAAACAAATATGAAACAAGTTTAAAGTCTCTGTAACAACTATGTCCAAACTTATGGCTGATTACGTGATATGAACGTTTTGTTCGTCCGTAATCTTGACCTTTGTCCTTACAAAATCTAAGCATATTTAGCTTTTTACGTAAGTTTAAAATCCCTGCGAATTTCATTACTTTATGATTAAAATTGTGGATGTAAGGTTGATGACGGTAATTTGACCTTTTGCTTGACCTTGACCTTGACCTTGGACTGGACCTTCACCTTCGACCTTAACATGTATTACTTGGTGTGGATTTTCATACACTCAAATATGAACCCAGTTTGGAGTCTCTGTGACAACGATGTCCAAACTTATGGCTGATTACATGAATTGAACATTTTGCTTGACCGTGACATTGACCTTTGACCTTGACCTTCCAAAAATTTAATACTTTCCAGCTTTTTATAAAACGGTTAATTCCCACAAGTTTGAATACTCTACGATTAAAATTGTTACCAGGAAGCTGTTCACAAACAAACATACTCACACACAAAGAAACACACAAACAGGTGCGGAAACATAACCTCCTTCCAACTTCGTTAGCGGAGGTAACTAAGGAGAACTAACTCCTAAGCAGAATCAAATTTGTTCGAGATCATTAATAGGGATTGCATTAGATATGTTAACTCTTTACTTTCATATATTTTCTTTATATACCTGTTGATTCTGAAATTCCACAACAGTAGTGGGATTATTTCTACCGTCTATGTTCTTACATAAGCAATGAAGCTATATGTTAAAAAGAATTCTGTTTGAAAGACATCACCAAAAACCAAAAAGGAATATCTCAGGCACTGTGAAGTGTACGTAAAGATATAAAAATTCAAGTCCCCATGATTCCTATGGTCTTCACTGTATAGTAAACTTCTACTTCTACTTATTCCAGTGATCTAAATCTTTCACTATGAATCAAACCATTCTGGATATTACTCTAACGCTACAACCATTATTGAAAACACGATAACGAGGAGACAAGCATATTTCAAAGCATATTTGACTACTTGTACCCTTGAAAATTATGCAGGAATGCAATAACACAAAATTTAATAATAAATTTTGTCCCATTTTTCATAAAAGCTCCTCTGCTCTCAAGAGGTTAACTACTGCACCATAATTGTTCAGTAGCTGCTTTCCTCTTGGTAAAGGTAGAAGAGACTCTTTAGCTATGGAAAGCAGCTCTTCTAGGACACTCTAAAATCAAACCATTGTACTCTAGTCTTGGATAAGGCCATAGTCTCCGTACCATGGTCTTCCGTTGTCTTGGGTTAGAGATCTCTTTGTTTACGGGTACACTCTTTACTCGGGCACATTATTCTATCTCGTTTCTATTCTCTTGTTTATTTTGAAGTTTTTATCCTCTTGTTATTTTCAAGTTTTTATAGTTTATATAGCAAAGATTTATTTTAATGTTGTAATTATTCTTAAACTTCTCTCATAGTTTTTCCTTATTTCCTTTCCTCACTGAGCTATTTTCCCTGTTGGAGCCCTTGGGCTTATAGCATCCTGGATTTCCAACTAGGGTTGTAGCTTCGCAATCAATAATAATAATAATAACAACACCAAATATAATAATATATTTTATTACATTTTTCATAAAAGCTCCATAGAAATCTGAAAGGGAACCGACGGGAGAAAAGACAACAGTCGTTTCGTTCAATCAGTCTTTGTTGCAGGAAGAAGTTTGGCTCCGCCTCTCGTTGTGGGTCGTCCTTACCAATGGCATCATTCCAGAATGAATCTCTCCTCTACTGGGCAACTTTCCAAACTCCGACACACCGTCCAACAAAGCCATCCTTTACCTTCATCCTAAACCCCATCACTCTCTCTCTCTCTCTCTCTCTCTCTCTCTCTCTCTCTCTCTCTCTCTCTCTCTCTCTCTCTCTCTCTCTCTCTCTCTCTCTCAAATGAGTTCAAGTAACACGGTAAATGAGTTCAGGAATGAGTTAGACAAGATCATAAGAACTCTCCAAATGCTTAAATTAAACTAAATCGCTCTACCAAAGAGCAAATGAGGTCTCCGTGGATGGACTAAAAAGTCTTTGAGACATCTAAAATTCTTGTAACAAACTCTCTCTCTCTCTCTCTCTCTCTCTCTCTCTCTCTCTCTCTCTCTCTCTCTCTCTCTCTCTCTCTCTCTCTCTCTCCAATCAACGCCAAAGACTGATTCCTTACGGAGGTTAATTTTTTTGCTTTTGTGCATATCAATGGTATCTACATATTTTGCATAAATGCGTTTATTTACTGTTGCAATCCACAGATTTTTCCTGATTTTGTCATTATATTCTTCTCTGTGTGTATATACTGTGTCTGTATGTATATACAGAATATACATATATATACACACATATATATAAATAATAATGATAATAATAATATTAGTATATATCCACAAACACAGACATTTTAATACAAACACACACACACATATGATAACTAATTCTCACAAACCACTAACCTATATCTCATTTGATAGCTCAGTGCTACGTTTACATTCTGAAGGATAAATCCTGGTCGGGGAGAAGTCATAACAAAAGGTTATACTCTTCGGTATTCAATCCTGAGGTAGAAACTACCGCTAAAGAGATATGGGGTCTTTTGACTGGCAAGGCATTGCATTGCACATTTCTTTCTAGTTACGGCTCATTTTCCTTTTGCCTACACATACACCGAATAGTCTGGCCCATTGTTTACATATTCTCCTCTGTCCTCATACACCTGACAACAGTGGGATTACCAAATAAATCTTCTTCGCTCAAGGGGTTAACTACTGCACTGTAATTGTTCAGGGGCTAATTTCCTCTTGGTAAAGGTAGAAGAGACTCATTAGCTATGGAAACAGCTCATCTAGGAGAAGGACACTCCAAAATAATTTTTTTTTCTCTAGTCTTGGGTAGTGCCATAGACTTTGTACCACAGTTTTCCACTGCCTTGGGGTAGACTTCTCTTTCTTGAGGGTACACTCGGGCACACTATTCTATCTTATTTCTGTTCTTCTTGTATTTTTTTAAGTTTTTATAACTTCTTCATGAAATATTTATTCTAATGTTGTTACTATTCTTGAAATATTTCATTTTATTGTTAATCAATTCTCTTGTAGTTTATTTATTTTGTTATTTCCTTTCTTCACTGGGCTATTTTCCCTGTTGGAGCCCCTATGCTTACAGCATCTTTCTTTTCCAACTAGGGCTGTTGCTAACAAGTAATAATAATAATAATCCATTTGATGTCCGATGCTATGTTTTAATTTGGAGTGTGCCTTTCCTCTAAAAGAGCTCCAAAGCAAGTGCAGATGAAAGCTGTGGCCCCAAAGTAAGTGCAGATAGAAGCTGCAGTGCCAAAGCAAGTCCAGATAGAAGCTGTTTCCCCACAAAAGGTTCAAATAGAAGTTGTGGTCCTCAAAGCAAGTCCAGATAGAAGATGTGGCCCCAAAGAAACTCCAGGTAGAAGCTGTGGCCCCAAAGAAAGTCCACATAGACGCTGTAGCCCCAAAGCATGTACTGATAGAAGCTGTGGCGCCCAAGCAAATCCAGATAGATGTGGTCCCAAAGAAAGTCCAGATAGAAGCTGTGGCCCCAAAGGAAGTCTACATAGTATATGTGACCCCAAAGAAGGTTCAGATAGACGTTGTGGTCGCAAGGAAAGCGCATATAGATGCTATGGCCCCAAAGCAAGTCCCGATAGAAGCAGTGGCCCCAAAGCAAGACCTGATAGAAGCTGAGGCGTCAAAGAAAGACCTGATAGAAGCTGTGGCCCCAAAGGAAGTCTACATAGTATATGTGACCCCAAAGAAGGTTCAGATAGACGTTGTGGTCGCAAGGAAAGCGCATATAGATGCTATGGCCCCAAAGCAAGTCCCGATAGAAGCAGTGGCCCAAAGCTAGTTCTGATAGAAGCTGAGGCGTCAAAGAAAGACCAGATAGAAGCTGTGGCCCCAATGAAGGTTCAGATAGAAGTTGTGGCTCCCAAAGCAAGTCCAGGTAGAAGATGTGGCCCAAAAGAAACTACAGACAGATGTGGCACCAAAACAAGTCTTAAATTAGTGCATGGTGCAAATTATGGGGTTTGAAATTGAATCCTAACTAACCTCAAAGTATGATTATAAGCAGGCCAAGGACCGTGGCTCCTCAACATCCGGATCTCAGCATTGATAATGTTTCTTTAACTTTGTATGAATTAAAATTTTTCGTGTGATTCTTGACAGCATATTTACTTTCGAGAAGCACATTGGGTCTGTGTCTTCCTCCATAGCACATAAAATTGGCCTATTGAGGAAGTCTTTCAAGATTTTTGGTGATCAATATATTCTAAAGAAGTGTTTTAATTCTTTCCCTTTACCTTGTTTTCTAGTATTGTTGTCCTGTTTGGTGTTCAGCTGCTGATTCTCATCTTAATTTGTTGGACAGGAACTTACGGTCTATTAAATTTCTTATTCCTGATTTTAGATATTAATCTCTGGCACCGTCGTTCAATTAGTTCATTATGCATGTTGCATAGATTTTTAATAATTCTGACCATCCTTTGCATTCAGATCTTCACGGACAGTTCCATCCTGTTTGTAATACTAGGTATGCAGTTAATCCTAATAGTCAGGGCTTCTCCATCACGAGGCTCAATACGACATAGTATTCTAAAAGTTTTATTCCACCTGTGACCAAGTCGTGGAATGATCTCACTAATCGGGTGGTAGAATCAGTAGAACTTCAAAAGTTCAAACTCGCAGCAAATGTTTTTTTTTATGTTGAAACAGACTTACATAAGTCCTTTTATAGTTTATATATCAAATACCTGTTATAATGTTGTTAATGTTTTTAAAATATTTTATTTTAATTTTTCATTACGTCTTATATCGTTTAATTATTTCCTTATTTCATTTCCTCACTGGGCTATTTTTCCCTGTTGGAGCCCTTGGGCTTATAGCATCTTGCTTTTCCAACTAGGGTTGTAGCTTGGCTAATAATAATAATAAAAATAATAATAATAATAATAATAATAATAATAATAATAAATAAAAGTTTTGGCCTCAAAGGTAGTCCAGATAGATGTTGCAGCGCCCAAAGAAACCCTCAGATAAAAGCTGTGGCCCCAAAGCACAGGATCTGACATAGACATAACTGACGGTCATGACCAAGCAACTAAAAACACCGGAAAGATCTCTCGTTATAATTGTGGACAAGGCACACGTCTCCAAAGGGAGGGCGTAGAGAGATCAAGAGGAGACTGGAAATAACAAATAAAAAAATTAGTGGTCAAGGAAAATGGGGTTGTGCACGAGACAACGGGACTTCACAGCCTACACAATGAACCCGGTCATGAACATAGTCAGTGTTATTATTAATAGCTAAGCAACAACAACAAGAACAGCAACAGCAGCAACAACAACAACACACACATACACACACACACACACACACACACACACACACACACATATATATATATATATATATATATACTATATATATATATATATATATATATGTGTGTGTGTGCGAACGTGGTGAGCATGTATGCATACATCCATATATTTATCTAGGAGGGTTAACTTATTCTTGCTGATAACTCGAATGAGTTATTTCTAAATTTCGTCAAGTCTGAAAAAGTTTGAGCAAAATCTAAATGCCATTGTGAAAAAAATGCTTTCATAAATAGCCTACGTATGTTAACGACAATTGTTCCTTGTTGCCTGATATATCCATAAATGTAAAATATCGTATCCCATATCTTAGTAAAAGACGGGGTAATAAAAAGCAACACATTCAGAGCACCCTGGTATAATGCGTCAATTTTTTTGATTAATGGCTTCAAAAGACCTATTTTCAAAACCTTTAATGGTTTCTTTTGTGTGTTTACTCGATTCATGGCGGTTACAAATTCACCTTTGAAAGAATTTGTCTGTTGGTATTATTTCTTCTTAAAGGTAGATCTTCATACGTGTTATATTGGTTGAAATGTTTTGTTGTGAATTTTGATAAAAGCAACAACAGTCAAAAGGCCAAATCATTATCAATTCCTACGCCTATTGACGCAAAGGGCCTCGGTTAGATTTCGCCTGTCGTCTCTATCTTAAGCTTTTAATTCAATACTTCTCCATACATCATCTAATACTTCGTGCTTCATAGTCCTCAACCATGTAGGTTTGGGTCTTCCAACTCTTCTGGTGCTTTCTGAAGCCCCAGCTGAACGTTTGGTGAACTAATCTCTCTTGGGGAGTGCGAAAAGCATGCCGCAACCATCTCCATCTACCCCTCATCATTATCTCATCCACATATGGCAGTAATATCTCTTAAAGTTTCAAAAGCCAATAGTCAGGATGAAATAATTATACATGAAATTTCCATTTTACATTCAGGATCTGAAGATATTTTTAAGATTTTTAAGATATGGATACCTTTAAGATATGAGAGAGAGAGAGAGAGAGAGAGAGAAGAGAGAGAGAGAGAGAGAGAGAGAGAGAGAGGAGAGAGAGAGAGAGAGAGAGTCTTCGATAAAGGAGGTATTTGGAAAATTTTCAGGATTAGAAAAGGATGAATTAGGTTTATTAAAAATATTTCAATATTATTAAAAAAACGTGGTGTCTAGAAAAGGCATAAAATATAAAATTCTAGAATTATGGAATTCCTAATGGATATAGACATCTAAAATGAATATGAAAATTAAATCCTCACAAAATTTGTGTCGTTAGTGAATATAACCATTTAATATTAATTGCCAATGGTATTTTCAAAATTTCGTGTTACAAAATGTTACACTGTTCGTGAAAATCCTTTTCATTTTGAAATCAACCTCTTTAATTAATATTCTTGAGCACACAAGATAGAGAAGCGGGTAAAAATATTTCAGGCCTCTATTTTGTTTCTTATCTCGCATCATATTGATCGATACGAGAGAGAGAGAGAGAGAGAGAGAGAGAGAGAGAGAGAGAGAGAGAGAGAGAGAGAGAGAGAGAGAGAGAGAGAAGCTGAGGAATGTTTTAACGATCACCTCACCAGCGGAAAGGTTTTTGCACTTTCGTGAAAAGTTTCATCAGAAATCGCAAAAAAACAAATGACGTGGAAGTGAGAGACTTTTTTTTTTTCCTCTTCTACTGTTTATGTATGAAAGCTTCCATTCTGAGGGTGCAATCACCAGATGGTTTACTGCTATGGACCAGAAGGAGATGCTGAGCGAGGAAGACTTTATTTTTGCTAACTTCAAATAATTTCAATTCATTGTGTTATTCATCCTTTTGACGATGTCTGTTTGCCTCTTTCAGAGATCGAAGTATATCTCGAGGCTAAATTAAAACAACCTCATCTCCATCTTGTTCCAGTTATTCCTCGTTCACTCTCAGCTGTCAATAGCCAAGAACAAAAGATAAAGCATCCCATATCTCTCTCTCCTCTCTCTCTCTCTCTCTCTCTCTCTCTCTCTCTCTCTCTCTCTCTCTCTCTCTCTGGAAATGGAAAATTGATCTTTCAGAGAGTCTCTCTCTCTCTCTCTCTCTCTCTCTCTCTCTCTCTCTCTCTCTCTCTCTCTCTCTCTCTCACACACACACACTTTGGGAATGAAAATTGATCTTTCAGAGAGAGAGAGAGGAGAGAGAGAGAGAGAAGAGAGAGAGAGAGAGAGTCTCTCTCCTCTCTCTCTCTCTCTCTCTCTCTCTCTCTCTCTCCTCTCTCTCTCTCTCTCTCTCTTTCTCTCTCTCTCTCTCTCTTTCTGGAAATGAAAATTGATTTTTCAGAGATAGAGTCTTTCTCTTTCTCTCTCTCTCTGGAAATACAAATTGATCTTTCAGAGAGAGAGAGAGAGAGAGAGAGAGAGAGAGAGAGAGAGAGAGGAGAGAGAGAGAGAGAGAGAGACCTTTGAGTCTATATTTTCTTCTTCACTCAGAGGTTAGCTACTGCACTATAATTGTTCAGTGGCTACTTTCCTCTTGGTAGGGGTAGAGGAGATTCTTTAGCTATGGTAAGCAGCTCTTCTAGGAGGACACTGCAAAATCAAACCATTGTTCTCTAGTCTTGGATAGGGCCATGGCCTCTCCTGCTGTCTTGGGGGGAGTTCTCTTGCTTGAGGATACACTTGGGCACACTTTTCTATCCTATTTCTCTTCCTCTTACATTTTTTTTTTAGTTTTTATAGTCTATATATAAAAGATCTGTTTTAATGTTGTTACTATTATTAAAATATTTTATTCTATTGTTAATTAATTCTCTTGTAGTTTATTTACTTATTTTCCCTGTTGGAGCCCTTGGGCTTATAGCTTCATGCTTTTCAAACTAAGGTTGTAGCTTAGCAGGTAATAATAATAATAAACGCTGGATTAGAGATTGTGAGGCGGACTTTTGGTATAGAAAATATGAGGAAAATGTAAAGGAAATGTGTACAGTGCATAGCAGAGGCTTTGAAAAGTAATCATAAAGGACTAAGGATTTAGTAGAAGGATAGAATGTAAAGTTTGAGCACGTATCCAAAACAATTTCAAATAAAAAATGGGATTATTTGTTTTATTTTTGTATAGTACCCTAACTTGTCTTTGCTTTCTAACTGTGAAGAATTAATAACATCTTTGGAGTTAATATTACTATTACTAATTATGATTCTAGCGAAAATTTTCATCCCAATTAGATTTTTATCAACCTCATCAACAGTTATGGCTGAAGGCAGCTATAACATCACTAGTAAAGAGTAAATGTGATTGAAATCCCTACAATTTTAAAAATTATCACTCGATAATAGTTTCCGTACCTCTTATTTTCTAGTTAAATTGCATATTGATACACTTGAGCTCCCTTCTTCTATACTGAGATGGGGAATTATTCAATACAACTTAAAAAAGATTGCAAAATACTACTCGAAGAAGATGCATGAAGAAGAGACAAAATGTCTTAAATATGCTTTTATACCTAATCATCTGTATAAAATTTGGATTGAGAATTTAAATCCTTTTGCATCCTTCTCCCAGATTTACTTTACAGAGATCACGAGTTCTCTGATTAATTGGTTCAGTCCCCAGCTTCCCCTTGCCGTCTTCAACTTTCCCCAATTCCTTTAACTTCACGTCTTCTAATTATAGCCTTAACACTTTCTTAATAGGCCCCCTTTGCTACAATAACATATGCTTGACGTCAAAACAGGCCCGGTACTACACACGTTGACGTACCAGGTACGTCATTTACAAATATAAAACTTATAGAAGTTAAAATGACCCGTATATTCTACAAAAGAGTAGCACATGGTTGCATATCACACCTAGTTAATTTCACTAAAAAGGCTCCTCCGCTTCCTCCTTTCTTCAGCAAAAAAAAAAAAAAAAAAAAAAAAAAAAAAAAAAAAAAAAAAAAAAAAAAAAAAAAAAAGCTTGGGATTCTAGACGTTATTCCTGATCATGTACAAGCTATTTTAATCTGTTATTATGATACCATGTGGAGTCACACCACTCTCTCTAGTCAATGGCGACATTCCCTCCGTGAGGCATTACTCTAAAACTACTGACACCCGCCCCCAAGCTTAGAGAAATAAGGGATCCTCACATCTCAACCCCCCTACCAACTGAAACACTTGCGATTCTAGCCTTTA
>NC_090746.1:11431305-11436305 GCF_036898095.1 Palaemon carinicauda
AGAGGGAGAGAGTCTTTCTCTTTCTCTCTCCCTCTGGAAATGAAAATTGATCTTTGAGAGAGAGAGAGAGAGAGAGCTTTGAATCTACAGTATATTTCCTTCTTCACTCAGAGGTTAGCTACTGCACTATAATTGTTCAGTGGCTACTTTCCTCTTGCTAGGGGTAGAAGAGATTCTTTAGCTAAGGTAAGCAGCTCTTCTAGGAGAACACTGCAAAATCAAACCATTGTTCACTAGTCTTGGATAGGGCCATAGCCTCTTCTGCTGTCTTGGGGGGGGGGAGTTCTCTTGCTTGAGGATACACTTGGGCACACTTTTCCATCTTATTTCTCTTCCTCTTACATTTTTTTTTTAGTTTTTATAGTCTATATATAAAAGATCTGTTTTAATGTTGTTACTATTATCAAAATATTTTATTCTATTGTTAATTAATTCTCTTGTAGTTTATTTACTTATTTTCCCTGTTGGAGCCTTTCAAACTAAGGTTGTAGCTTAGCAGGTAATAATAATAATAATAAACGCTGGATTAGAAATTGTGAGGCGGACTTGTGGTATAGAAAATATGAGGAAAATGTAAAGAAAATGTGTACAGTGCATAGCAGAGGCTTTGAAAAGTAATCATAAAGGACTAAGGATTTAGTGGAAGGATAGAATGTAACGTTTGAGCATGTATCCAATACAATTTCAAATAGAAAAATGGGATTATTTGTTTTATTTTTGTATAGTACCCTAACTTGTCTTTGCTTTCTAACTGTGAAGAATTAATAACATCTTTGGAGTTAATATTACTATTACTAATTATGATTCTAGTGAAAATTTTCATCCCAATTAGATTTTTATCAACCTCATCAACAGTTATGGCTGAAGGCAGCTATAACATCACTAGTAAAGAGTAAATGTGATTGAAGTCCCTACAATTTTAAAAATTATCACTCGATAATAGTTTCCGTACCTCTTATTTTCTAGTTAAATTGCATATTGTTATACTTGAGCTCCCTTCCTCTATACTGAGATGGGGAATTATTCAATGCAACTTAAAAAAGATTGCAAAATACTACTCGAAGCAGATGCACGAAGAAGAGACAAAATGTCTTGAATATGCCTTTATACCTAATCATCAGTATAAAATTTGGCTTGAGAATTTAAATCCTTTAGCATCCTTCTCCCAGATTTACTTTACAGAGATCATGAGTTCTCTGATTAATTGGTTCAGTCCCCGCTTCCCCTTACCATCTTCAACTTTCCCCAATTCCTATAACTTCACGTCTTCTAATTATGGCCTTAACACTTTCTTAATAAGACCCCTTTGCTACGATAACATATGCTTGACGTCAAAACAGGCCCGGTACTACAAACGTTGACGTACCAGGTACGTCATTTACAAATATAAAACTTATGGAAGTTAAAATGACTCGTATATTCTACAAAAGAGTAGCACATGGTTGCATATCAACCTAGTTAATCTCACTAAAAAGACTCCTCCACTTCCTGGTGTTACCCCCTCCTCCTTTCTTACGGAGAAAAAAAAAAGGGGGGGGGGGTTTGGGAGTCTAGTGTTTATTCCTGATCATGTACAAGTTATTTTAATCTGTTTTTATGATTCCATGTAGAATCACACCACTCTCACTAGTCAATGGCGATATTCCCTCCGTGAGGCATTACTCTAACACCACTGACACCCGCTCCCAGGCTTAGAAAAATAGGTATCCTCACATCTCAACCCCCCTACCAACTGAAACACTTGCGATTCTAGCCTTTAATCATGATTATATAAGGGACATTTTAGTGTATTTCTATGTTGGCATACATATTCAAATCGCATAGAAACCATTTCCTAAAGCGAGACGTAGCTGTGCCATATTTTCCAGCCCTCCCCCACCACCAGCTCTCTCCTTCTGATTCCCACCCACAACGACACCTAAAACATCAGTCATGCAAGTTGTTGAAAGGTCTGTTTGTTCGTATTCCATCACATTCTTGAATACTACATAATAATTACCTGAAAATATCTCAATCCATGTTAATCTTACCTTTATTTTCTTATAAATTTCCGAATTCCTACATCATTTGCTTGCATTTTACACATACACACACACATATATATATACATATACACACACACATATATATATATATATATATATATATATATATATATATATATATATATATATATATATATATATATATATGGTTACATGAAAATTCCACCCACGAAAATTTCCCCCAGAAAATTTCACCCATAGTAAATTCCATCTAAAGAAAATTTCACCCAGAGAAAATTCCACTCCAGGAAAATTTCACCCAAGTTTATCTTAAGTATCAAAGAATGAAGTATCAGAAGATTACCAAAAAGAATGACTAACAAGCAAACAACAATAAAACATATTTTTTTCTTTTCATGGAGAGAAATTTATGAGTTATATACTTATGTTTCACACAGAATATATATTTAAAAAATAGCATTTCCAATAACAAAGATTGAAGGAAATACAGGAAGAGGAAAATATCAGGCATCGAAACTTTCAACATGGGGTTTAAATCTGTCATTGATATAAGAATTATAAAATTTACATAAAAAAAGAATATATCTAAGAAATTTGATATTCAATAAAAATAGTTAAAAATTATTAAAAATAAGAGAAAAAGGAAATTTAATGAAGGTTATATGCAACACCTCCTAGAAACAATATATTATTGACATCGAAACATTCGACAAGGTGCCTAAGTCTGGCATTAATACTTCTGTATTAATTTCTTTGATTGTTGTGATCCCCTCGAGTAATGTGAATCATTTTTATTTGAGTCAGGCTTTCTTTCTTTTGCAATGCGGCGCAAAGTTTCCAGAGATTTGGGTGTATGCTTGCTAACGACGATCGTAGAGCACCATGGAAACCTTCTGCTCCATTATTGGACCGTGGTTTATTTTGTAAGACCTGTTCATGTACATTCCAGAGACCTATTGAGAAAAGGGGCTCCCCTCTTCTGCGGTTGGTTCCTCTTCCTTGGTACGCGCCAATATAGGTGCTTTTAAAGAAACCAATAAACTCATCTGGTATATCATTATCATCCGAAAGCAATTCAAATGCAGCGATGACTTCGGATGGTGGAAGAAATGCCAGAGCATTAAAACATTCATTATCATAATGAGTTTTTCTGCCAATCTCACATATCTTTCGCCAGCAAGATTTGCCAAAGTGAAACAATCACGTATAGGTGTTAGGAAACGCAGTTAAAAGAGCTTTATGCATTCCTTTTTCAAAGTCCACTAAGCAATTCGAAGGACAAATATGTGTTGTTTACTTGAGAATAATTATTTTTGGTAATTAAAATTTTTTGTTTGCTTGTTAAGAACTCTTATTTTGGTAATGCATTCGTCTTTAGATACATTGTTTTAAATTGTTGTTTACTTAGGTCGAATTTTCTTTGGGTGGAATTTTCTCAGAGAGGAATTTTCTTTGGGTTAAATTTTCTGGGTGAAATTTTCGTGGGTGGAATTTTCTCTGGGTGGACTTTTCTTTGGGTTAAATTTTCTGGGTGAAATTTTCGTGTGTGGAATTTTCTCTGGGTGGAATTTTCTTTTGGTGAAATTTTCTGGGTGAAATTTTCATGGGGGAAATTTTCCTGTCAGGATATATATATATATATATATATATATATATATATATATATATATATATATATATATATATATATATATATATATATATATATATATATATATGTATGTATATATACTGTGCTAGGCGGTATATCTTAGCAGTCCATGTTTGCCAACGGTTATATAAGCGGATGAGCAACCTGGTGAAGTAACAAGAACTTTGGGTGTGGAGGAAATGCTCCCCTAAATCTCGATGAAGTCACTGGCAGCAGGGTGAAGGATTAGGTTTAAGGCGAAAGTCAAGCTTTCTCTTCTTCTTATACCCTCGATGCCTTTAGGATGATCTTACTAGAATTATTTTGGATCGGCAGGGATCACTTGCCTTAGTTAGGTAGGCACAGTGCATCAAAGAACTGGCTTTCCTTTGATGAATCTAGCCAATGAATCGTCTATGGATTTAGTCAGTCTATGGATGGCGAAAATGACAGAATGGCCCCCAGTCCCGGGCATAGCGGGGTACTAAACATCTCCTGATTCATATATAATAAAGCAAAATTGAAAATTGGTAATTGGAATGTTAGAACCATGAATCAGATTGGAAAGTTACAGCAAGTGGAGAATGAATTTATGAAGTATAATTTGGATATCTTGGCCCTAAGTGAAACGTGTTGTAGGGAACGTGTTGTAGGGGTATTGGTAAGGAAATCTTAGACCAAGGAAAAAAAAAATATATATATATATACATATATATATATATATATATATATATGTATATATATACTGTATGTATATATAAACATATATATATATATATATATATATATATATATATATATATATATATTCAGTAAGAACTGATGGAGTTGGAAGAGAAGTGGTAGGAATGATGATGACACCAAGAACGGAAAAGTCATTAACTGAGTGGAGAGCTGTAAATGGCAGATTGTTACTGGCAAAGTTTAAATAAAAGCAGTGCAATATGAGCATTATATTGTGTTATGCACCAAGAAATGGTGCCCCTGAAGAAATGAAAGATGAATACTATGAAGACCTGCAGTGCATTAGATGAGATCCCAGAGAGAGATATGAAAATTGTGATTGGTGACTTCAATGCTCAAGTTGGAAAGATGTGATGAGTGTTGAGGGACTTGGCGAAGATGTAAAGGAAAATGGAGCTCATTTTATAAGTTTTTGTTCAGCAAACAATCTTGTTATTGGAGGTACTCTTTTCCAGCACAAGGATATCCACAAATATACATGGACTTCACCATGTGACAATTACAAAAATCTAATAGATCACATAGCCATTAATAAAGTGAGAAGGAGGACTCTGAAAAAATTTAAGAAGCTATAGAGGTGCAGATATTGGTAGTGATCACCAGCTCCTCATTGTCACAGT
>NC_090746.1:11441305-11463805 GCF_036898095.1 Palaemon carinicauda
CGAATCAGGAATCCAACCAGAAGACCAGAGAATTGCCATTGGTAGGCAGTAACACTGACTACATAGCATATAGCAGGCGTCTATATCAACCATTCAAAGGAACCGCTTTATCAGCTGTTAAGTCGATGTTCTCGGAATTCTACAATTAAACAGAAGGGTAATGATCAATGAAACATTAAGAGTGAGACGGAGTAGAAAAATTGCTTCTTAATATCGAATTCGGTCTGCCTCGGGATCAGAGACCCAAGGGGCCACTAACTTCAAGATAATAGCTCCTGGTTGGTAAATGATTCGAACCCGGACCAGTCGAAACTTAGGTTCAAGTGACTTACCACTTGGCCATAAAATTTATTATAACTCTTCCATAAACATTTCTGTCGAATTCAGTTTTTTTTTTTTTTTTTTTTTTTTTTTGTACTTAGTATCGAAATCAACCCATTTCCACCATTGTAGCCAATTGAAAAGTTTGTTATGATTATAAGCTCTTAAGACATCCAAGAAAATCTTCTCTTCGAGAGATCATTGCTCACAGTGTGTGCGTGGGTTGGTATGTTTACATATGTCTGTGTTTGTGTTTTTCATATAATATATGTAGAGTTTAGCGACGTTTATTATATATCTTCGTCTAAAATAGAACAAAAAAACTAGACAAATAACAATGTGACAAAAAATAAGTAACTTACACTTTATAATTGTTATATTTTATGTACATATGTATCTGTGTAATTATATGATTTCGCCACTAAGGAGGCTGATCATCAAAGTGGTAGCTTCAGCATTTTCTGCGATAATCTCGAATAGTTTTATGTCTATATACTTATGTATATATCATCATCATCATCTTCATCAGCCCGTGCTAGTCAGACATGTCGTTCCACTTGCGCTTGGTTATGGTCAATCTATGCCAGTCCACGCCTGTAAGAAACTTTTTTAATTCGTTGATCCATCGTCTTCTCATCCTTCCTCTTCTTTTGCAATCTCTAGGGATGTTTTCGCAATGGAGAGACGTGCAGACTGCCCTGCAGGTTTATATACTTAGGGTCATTTCGTTGGGCTTCTGCCAAGTCCTTGCAATCCATTCCCAGGTGGACAACGGCTAGTGTGGTTCTGGAAAGGGCTTTAGTAACAGAATTCAGTTTACCTAGTATATGACGAATGGTATGGTTGTATTAAGACTTAACAAAGAGATGTTGGCGTTGACAGGCAGACCAAGGGTCAGACTGTTAAGTGAAAGGCATTGATAAGATGAATGCGGTCTGTGCAATTGACGAAGTACGTGCCCCTTAAGAAGCGGAGCAAGTGACGGACAGCCAGTACTACACAGTCGAAGGTAGAGGATCTGGATTCCTCCTCGAAAAGTTTTTTAAGTACTGGTCGTACAGCGATGTCACTGGCATCAGGGGAGAGTAGGAGAGGTGCAGTTGTCACGAGAAAAGTAAGTGCAGTAGCAGTATATAGGGCTACCTTTGGAATAAAGAAGGCTGTCTCCTAAAGTGGCCCATCTTCAGGTTTTTTGGCATGCCCTTGTGGGAGTCGTAGACTGGGGCAAGAGTGACGGCGTTGGCTGGCAAGAATCGGTGATAATAGTTAACCACGCCCAAGAATATTGCAGTGCTTTGATGACTGAGGGCGTAGGGAACTTTTGTACTGCTGATACCTTCTGAAGGAGACAGCTAAAGTGATGGAATGACCCAAGAAGGCTACTCCTTGGCACCATGGTAGACTTGTTGTACGTGAATAAAAGGCCATTCCTCTGCAGGTGGTTGAGAATGATGTGCAGGTGACGTAGGCAGTGTTCTTTGGAGGGGTAGAATACCTGAATATAATCGACGTAACATGCACAGAGAAGTGAGGTCCCTTAAGAAGCCAAGCAAGAGTTGTTGAAATGTGCTCCCAAAATTACAATGGACAAAATAATAGTAATTGAATGTATATTTGCAGAAAGAAGTGGTGATGGCGGTCCCGTGGATGTCTTTTGGTTTATTGGCACCTAGTAATACCCCTTTAGCAGTGTGGAAGGTAGGTGGTGATGTTGGCGATGTTGAATGGTTGTCACCTTTGTCAGGGGAGGAGTTGTTGATGGAGTAGCTGTACATAAGGGCACTGACTCTAGTCATCAGGTCATTCATGGGCAATATGTCACCATCGGGAAGGGTGGCTCGCACAGGTTTCAACAGGCTTTGTAATCAAAGAATATGAAGTAGGTTTACACAACAAAGAGAAATGTCAGCAGCAGGCTGAATGCGAGCAATAGTGAAGAGTTATCTGATGTCTTTTGATTCCCCAATGGTTTTTGAGAACTGAAAAGTTTTTGCTACATTGCTGGCTTTCAGCAGTGATTACTTCTCCAGGATATATTATTTGATGGCATCAAAATGTATGTTGGTGTCCATTTGCTCGCAAACCAGATCGGAAACTTCTGGGAAGGTGTAGCTGTGGATTGCAGAGAGGACGTAGTTTGCTTTGCTTCTTGAGCGGGTCACACTCCTGCTGCGGAGATGAACCTTGGAGCACAGAAAGCAGGTAAATGCATTTCTCCTGGTGAAGGCTGGAATTTTTACTGTTGCAGCATGGACAGATGAGTTGGGGTCAGTGGTGGACATGTCAGAGGAAGACGGCAGACGAAGCTGTGACCTGGGAGGTAGGCTCAGTGTTTGAGGCTCTTCCTAGGTCACCAATGTGACAGGAGTGAAGAAGGCATAAATATAAGATAAGCTCTCGAATAGGTAACTTTATTCAGTGAACAACACAGGTATTCATAAACCTTCAAAAGGGTCACAGAAAGGTGACAATTACATGTGAATATTCAACAGATCTTGTTAATAAGGTTAATATTGGCTGAAATTGACAATATAATAACGGTGAAGAGAATAGAGTAAGAATTAGTGTGCTACATTCAAAAGCTTTGTCATTTAAGTTGATGGGAGTTCTTAGGCTATTACTGTGTGCGTTGCACAGAAGAATGAATATATATATATATATATATATATATATATATATATATATATATGTATATATATATATACACATATATATATGTGTATATATATATATATATATATATGTGTGTGTGTGTGTGTGTGTGTGTGAGATTAAAATAAGAAAATCAGACAATGGCTAGGTTAAATAAAATTTGGAAAACCAATCGCCTGAAATTACACAAAAAAAAATCAGGCTATATATCAGTTTAGTGAGAATAGTGTTAGTGTATGGAAATGAGTCGTGGTATGACAATAAAACAATATCCAACAGATTTTGTAAATTTGAGAACAAAGCCCAAAGAAGGAGATTGGGAGTTAAATTGCAGGACAGGATTAGAAATGAAACTATAAGAGAGATTACTCGAGTACCATATGTGAATGAGATCATAATGAGGGGTAGATGGAGATGGTTTAGGCATGCTCTTCGCACTCCGCAAGAAGGATTAGTTCACCAGACTTTCAACTCGGCTCCTCAAGGCACTGCAAGAGTTGGAAGTCCCAGACCTACATAGCTGAGTAGGAGATGACGAATCGAGAAGTATTTATTTAAAAGCTCAAGAGAGAGGCAACTATCGAAATCTAACTGAGGCCCTTTCCATCAATAGGCGTAGGAGGATATGATGATGATGATGATGATATATATATATATATATATATATATATATATATATATATATATATATATATATATATAATATAATATATATATATATATGTGTGTGTGTGTGTGTGTGTGTGTACAAGGTCCGGGAGATAGATTCGTGGACGAATATTTATTTTTAGTGAAATACATTTATCTAGTAAAGTTCGTTGACTGTGTAAAGTTATTCAAGAGATTCAGAAACCACATCAATAATTTTATAATCATTATTGATGCGATATTATGGAAGAATTGAATCATTCTATAGCCTTTTCTAAAACAATTTCCCTATTTATAAAGAATTTAACTTTTTTCGGTATAAATGTTTTCATTTAAGTATTTCTATATTTAATTCTTTATAGAAAATTCATTCCCGTAAAATAAGAGCTCGTGGGGATTGGATATTCAAGAAAAGGTGGGCGCGGCTGATCAATACTCCCCAGAGAGAGAGAGAGAGAGAGAGAGAGAGAGAGAGAGAGAGAGAGAGAGAGAGAGAGAGAGAGAGAGAGAGAGAGAATTTTAGCTTTATTTTTAGCCATCGTCTTAAATTCTTCAAGTCACTTATATAAAAGTTTTAACCCCTTTAACCCTCTTTAATGTTCAAATCCTTGAGGTACCGCGATCATCATCATCATCAAGTCTTCCTACGCCTATTGACGCAAAGGGCCTCGGTTAGATTTCGCCAGTCGTCTCTATCTTGAGCTTTTAATTCAATACTTCTCCATTCATCATCTACTACGTCGCGCTTTATAATCCTAGGTCATGTAAGCCTGGGTCTTCCAATTCTTCTAGTGCCTTGTGGAGCCCAGTTAAATGTTTGGTGAACTAATCTCTCTTTGGTATCAGATATCTCGATACCTTAATAGATTAGACGTTTCATGTATTGTATGCAAAGTGGAAGGAAGCACTTCACCCTATGATATATTTTTTTTCATGAAATGTGATATTATCAATATTTGTCCACCTAAGAATGCGTTGTTTGGTTGTCTGGAAGCGTAGAAACAAAAGTTGTCCTCTGACATCAATGAATTACCGTTTTTAATCAAATATTTACTGCATTGGTCATACCTAATAATTGTAAGATGCTCTACTGAAACATCTGTGAATAATTATCTGGCGATTACATCATGCGTGCGTTACATAATAGCAACCCAGTATGTATGTAAGTGTGTATGTATGTATGTATGTAAATATGTATGTATGTATGTATATATGTATGTATGTATGTATGTATGTACTATCATTATCATTATAATACCATCCCAATTTGTATGTATGTATGTATGTATATATGTATGTATGTATTATTATTATTATCATTATAATACCATCCCAGTATGTATTTATGTCTGTATGTATTATTATCATTATTATTTTTCAGTGTTCGATTGATTATTAGCATTTTCATTAGAAAAGAAAATATATTACTTAGATAGAATGAAGGTGACAAAACAAATATGATCAATATTGACAGGTAAAATTAGTAATTAACTAATATGTTTATATATCTGGTATTATGACATAGCTTTAGATTACCTGATTAAAAGTTGTATATTTTTTTTTTTTTACTTTAGGTTGGTTACCAGGAAAACCATATTAAGCATTGTTTTGGTTACCTACAAGTTTTACCATTTGAATTTTGATTGACGAAAAACTGACTTGAAGTAACATATATATCCTCTTGCTTGAGTGTACACTCGGGCACACTATTCTATCTTAATTCTCTTCCTCCTGTTTTGTTAAAGTATTTATAGTTTATACAGGAGATGTTTATTTTAATTTTGTTACTGTTCTTAAAATGCTTTATATTTCCTTATTTCCTTTCCTCACTGGGATAAATTTTTCCTGTTGGAGCCCTTGGGCTTATAGCATCCTGCTTTCCTAACTACGATTGCAGCTTAGCAAGTAGTAGTAGTAGTAGTAGTAGTAGTAGTAGTAATAGTAGTAGAAGTAGTAGTAATAATAATAATAATAATAGTAAAATGGTGCTTATCATTTATATTGATGAAGGTTATTCACATATTCGTTGTTAATAGTTAAGGTGTGATGTTCTCCTTAAGAACATACAGAACAATGGAGAACGATGTGGGGGGGGAGTTTTCCAATAACATTGCTGAATTTCAACAACTTCATTATTTTCTGAACGCATATACCTGAGACCATAAATTTAGGATTACAAGTATGTAATTTTAATCTTTTTTAGACAAGAGTGAATAGGGAAAAGATTCTGTCTAGTTTATAGAAGTGTATTTTGGGACTAGATCAAAGCAAACTTAAGTGCATAGGACAAAGCATAGTTACTCATAATCTTGTAGATAAATTAATGCTACAAGTAAGGTGGTTTGTCTCTCTTGGTTATGATAGAACTATCATTTTCAAAATTGAGAGAGAGAGAGAGAGAGAGAGAGAGAGAGAGAGAGAGAAGAGAGAGAGAGAGAGAGAGAGAGAGAGAGAGAGAATGCTTACAAGTGGTTTGTCTATATTGGTTATGGCAGAACTATCATTTTCAAAATTGAGAGAGAGAGAGAGAGAGAGAGAGAGAGAGAGAGAGAGAGAGAGAGAGAGAGGAGAGAGAGAGAGAGAGAGAGGAGAGAGAGAGAGATGTGTGTTTACAAGTAAGTGGTTTATCTATCTTGGTTATGAGAGAAACTATCATTTTCAAAATTGAGAGAGAGAGAGAGAGAGAGAGAGGAGAGAGAGAGGAGAGAGAGAGAGAGGAGAGAGAGAGAGAGAGAGAGAGAGAGATTTTTATATTTCGAGTTTTGAGGTACCCTAACATTCCCTTTCAGATGATAAAAATCAGGGAATTTTTTAGCATTCTGATTAATTGTTCTGTGCATTACCATGTCCGCTCGAAGACTTTAGGTGAAATAGAAAGAAAGAAGCACTTCATACCTAAGAACTTGACAAACAAATATTTGATAAATAGAGAGGTCAAAGACGCAAGACTAGAAAAAATTATGACATAAAATGAAATAAAATACAAAGTAAATGAAACAAAAAGAATAGGAAATATCCCTTGTGAGAGTTGAAGCCTTAGTTATGAAACTTTAAAATGTATTCTTGTGTAAAAGACAACAACACAAGAGAGTCATAAGTCTTATCATCATTATTACTAGCTAAGCTACAATCCTATTTGGAAAAGTAAGATGCTATGAGGCCAAGGGCTCCATCAGGGAGAAATAGCCCTGTGAGGAAAGGCAATAAGGAAATAGATAGACGATATGAGAAATAATGAACAAATAAAATCGAATATTTAAAAAAAAAAAAAACAAGTAACATCAAAACAGATACTTCATATATAAACTGAATAATATGACTTATATCAGCCCTGTTCAACATAAAAACATTTTCAGTAGGTTTGAACTTTTGAAGTTCTCCTGATTCAACTACACGATTAGGGAGATCATTCCACAACTTAGTCACAGCTGGAATAAAACTTTAAGGTCAATTTGTATATAAGTTGAGGTGAAACCACATGGTATTAATCAGACTGCAGACAGTAGCATATGTAGCGAAGACTTCATTCAAACTTGCAGCAAATGTTTTGATGTTGAACAGGGTGACATAAGTCTTTTTTTATAGTTTATCTATGAAATATCTGTTTAGATGTTACCGTTTTCAAAATATTCTATTTTTAATTATTCAATATTTCACATATCGTTTTACCTATTTCCTTATTTGCTTTCCTCAATGGGCTATTTTTCCTGTAGGAGCCCTAGGGCATATAGCATCCTGCTTTTCCAACTAGGGCTGTAGCTTAGCGAATAATAATAATAATAATAATAATAATAATAATAATAATATTAATAATAACAGAAAATCAGGAAGAAGAATAATCTCCGAGGAAGACCTTTTTTTTTTTCTTATTTATCAGTGTGACAAACACTGGGTTGATAAACATTCAAGAATCAAATTATAGTTATTCACAACTGGTGTTTGAAAAAAATTCAGTTGATTGAATTTCATATATAGTGCTTTGCTTTCATACAGCAAACAATCCGATGAATGTTTCATCATCATCATCATCATCATCATCATCATCAACATCTCCACCTACGCCTATTAACGCAAAGGGACTCGGTTAGATTTCGCCAGTCGTTTCTATCTTGAGCTTTTGATTCAATACTTCTCCATTCACGATCTCCTACTTCACGCTTCATAGTCTTCAGCCATGTAGGCCTGGGTCTTCCAACTCTTCTAGGGCCTTGTGGAGCCCAGATGAAAGTTTGGTGAACCAATCTCTCTTGGGGAGTGCGAAGAGCAAGCTCAAGCAATCTCCATCTACCCCTAACCATGATCTCATCAACGTATGGCAAGCGAGTAATTTCTCTTATAGTTTCATCTCTAATCCTGTCCTCCAGAGGAGAGCTTACATCATACAATTTTGTGGCACTAAGTAAAACTGAGGAAAATTGTGGAAGAACAAGAACGGATTATGAATGTTCTAGGAGAGATGGGCATGATCAGAAGAGACATTTTTCTCCCAAATCTCGTTACAAAAGAAAAAGTATTAATGAATCTTGCGGGTGGAATCTAGATAATAGATAAGCGTGTATAGATATGTTGTCATATATAGGAATAGTTTAAGGTACTATCAGTGAAGTACAAATTCGTTAGAAAATAAATAGATGGAATCTCCTAAATATACTTGGTGTTGATTTGACATTAAAACACACACATTTATATATATATATATATATATATATATATATATATATATATTATATATATATGTGTGTGTGTGTGTGTGTGTGTGTGTGTGTGTGTGTGTTACGCAAAATGTGGATAATTGCCAAATGTGTACATTTTGCAAATAAATTTTGCCTATTGTGTACAATTTGCAGAGTTTGGTGCTGCAAATGGTATACAATATGCAAAATTAATTGCAAAATGTACACATTTGACAATCATCCACATTTTGCGTAACATATATATTGTCTGTCATTCTCATTATATGTTCTGCCCGTGTCCATTTCTTTTTCTTACATGTTACTAGAATATCCTTTACTTTAGTTTGCTCTCTGATCCATGTTGCTCTTTTTCTGTCTCTTAGTAATATTCCCATCATTATTCTTTCCATAGCTCTTTCAGATATAATTAGGTTATGTTTTAAGGCTTTAGTAAGACTCCAAGTTTCTGATGTTTAAGCTAGAAATGGTTGGATCATATGATTAAATATTTTTCTTTTTAAAGGATGGATACATAAGTCCACTTATACACATACATAATAATCAATGTATATATATATACATATATATATACATATATATATATATATATATATATATATATATATTTATATATATCATATGCAGATATATCTATTCAAATACATTTATATGTGTTAATGTATTTGTATATGTGAACACAAACACACACACAAATATATACATATATATATATAAATATATATATATATATATATATATGTGTGTGTGTGTATATATATACTGTATATATATATATATATATATATATATATATATATGTGTGTGTGTGTATATATATATATATATATATATATATATATATATATGTATATATATATATATATATTATATATATATACACGAACACAGTATATAACCATTAAGTATATATATAAATATCTAATACATACGCATAATTAATGAATATATATATATACATATACATGTGTATATATAGTAGAAATAAACCCAAAAACTGCGTATATACATACACATGCCCCCTTTTCTAAGCCGCTAACCCTCTGTGATGAAAGTTTTTGTGTAACCCTGTGGCAAATGGGGAAGCGCGTTCATTTTCCAAGGATCGTTTCAGCTTGTATCGGCTCAGTTTGAGTTTGGTAAGCGGATTTTCCTTGTTATATTCGGGAGTAACGAAATAAGTTGTGTCTTGTTACATGATAAGCCTCTTAGATTTTAAATACAGGGGCCTCATTATATCGTCACAAAACCTTTCGCTGGCAGGAAAACAACTCAATGATGAGGGTATTTGATCATCAGCCTTTCCACCGACGTGTTCTTTGTCTATCTTTCTTTATGCTTTCTAATCTTATATAGCATGTTGATGATGAGTATTTATTGTCTGTAAAGCAAAGCTTAAACTTTCCCTCATGTTAAGTATCTCTTGATTGAAGCGAAACACACAATAGCCGAGGAAACCTGTTGATCATAACAACACATGGTTTTGACGTCTTTCAGATGTCCCACCAAAGGAGGTGGTGAACAAACATGTTATTATGGATTGGATAAGAAGTGGTTGGAGGCTCTATCCAAAAATTAATAGGGATCTATTGTTCTCATTACCTATAAAAATGTAAATACGATTGTTTCTGTAATTGAATTAGATAACTCTTTATTTAAACCCTTTTTTTCAGTTACATTCTTTTACAAGTAGATCTTATCAAGTAATTTACAAAACAAATGTACATAAATAAAATGATACACAAATCAACGTTTTGTCTATCAACCCGTAAATCTGATCTCTCTCTCTCTCTCTCTCTCTCTCTCTCTCTCTCTCTCTCTCTCTCTCTCTCTCTCTCTCTCTCTTTCAAATTATTCCCTATAGCCTATGCCTAGAAGTATTTAAAAATTTAGACTGGGAAAATGTTGGAATTAAGATGAATCTGTAATACTGTAACAACTTTGGATTTATAAATGAAATTGTTCTGTTTAGTGAATCATGGCAGGAATTGCAAAAGATAATAGAAAATATGAATAGAAACAGCATAAATGTAGGACTGAAAATGAATAAGAGTAAAACAAAGATCATTTTCGAACTAAAATGCAGACAAACAATAAATAATGTTTATGGACGAACCTCTGGAAATTGTAAGTAAATATACGTATTTAGGACAGACAATAAGTGTTTCCCAAGGATATGAGATCAAAATTAAAAGAAGGATAAGAAAAGAATGAGATTATGAAAAGTAAAATGCCACTCCCCCTAAAAAGAACAGTATTTAATCTGAGGATCATACAAGTATTAACTTAAGAGCTTTGCTATTCTACTGCAGAACAAAGGCCTCAGACACGCCGTCCCAATTGTGCCTGTTTATGGCCTTTCTAAGCTAGTCCACACCTGCAATTTCTTTTTATTTCGTCAATCGATCATCTTCTCTTCCTTCCCCTGTTTCTTTAGTAATCTCTAGGGATCCACCGTGTATTATGAAAGCAAGGATTTAGAATCGAGACCCTGTGGCGAAAGCAGACATTTTCATTTCCATCAAAAGAGCGGCTGAAATTTGGATTCACTTCTTCCGTGCATCACACGTACTTAGCGGTGTGTGGAATCATATATCAAGTATACACTATTAAAAAAAAAAAAAACCGCAATTCTACTCGGAAATTCTACTTATAAAAATATACTGTTCTCAGTCGCATTTCAGTAAAATACAAGCGACCGTAATTTTACCTTACTTTGATATCTTTTACGGGTTGGTGACCGTAATATCACTCCTTTACGTCAACATATCCGTAAAAATCGTGGAATAAATGTTGCCAGGCATTTATAGTGTTCTTAATACACATTTTTAACAGTTTTAACGTCTTTATGATGGAACGGGAAAATAAACCTCCTAATATCCTTAATGAAGACGAAACAGGTGTTATGGGATAAGTCGTGAAGGCTACGAAAGTCAGAATTTGACCACAAAAATCTATATTAATCTAAATTAATGGGTTTATTTGTGTTATCATACAGTGTTAACTTTTGTGATTTTTTTTTCTTTTTTTTTTTTGGGGGGGGGGTGTTCTGAAATAATATCACTCCTATAAGTATATAAAAATGCTAATCTACGTTCAAGGCTAAAAGGATCTTTTTGGGGGGGGGGGGGAAACAAATCAAATTGTTTTAAAGATAAAAAGAATCTTTTTTTTGTTTTCCTGTCTTTTCGTAGACAAAATCGACAGTATTAAAACGGAAAAGGCTTGAAAAGAATATTATCACAAAACTAAAAGTGGTATGAGAGAGAGAGAGAGAGAGAGAGAGAGAGAGAGAGAGAGAGAGAGAGGCCCATACATACTTCTCGTTTCTTGTTTATTTCTTTTTTTTATATCTTTCAACGACAATTCCTACAGTTTCTTTCTTTATTTTTTTCAATTATTAAACATGCAGCAAACTTCTCTTCCGGCCCATTCTCTCTCTCTCTCTCTCTCTCTCTCTCTCTCTCTCTCTCTCCTCTCTCTCTCTGGATTTGGCAAAACAAAAAATAAATAAAAATAAAAACAAAAATTAATCCTCCACAGCACCATTTAGATATAAGAAAAGGAACAATACACTTTCTTATCCATTGCGGTTGATCATACAGCTTATTATAGACTGTTCGTAATACTAGGTATGCAGTTAATTCTAATAGTCAGGCCTTCTCCATCATGAGGCTCAATACTACACAGTACTCTATAAGTTTTATTCCAGCAGAGACCAAGTTGTGGAATAATCTTCCTAATCGGGTAGTTGAATCGGTAGAACTTCAAAAGTTCAAACTTGCAGCAAATGATTTTATGTTGAATAGGCTGACATAAGTCTTTATATAGTTGATATATGAAATATCTGTTTTAATGTTACTGTTTTTAAAATATTTTATTAATTGTTAATTATTTATGATAGCGTTTATGAATTTCCTAATTTCCTTTCCTCACTGGGCAGTTTTTCCCTGTTGGAGCCCTTGGGCTTATAACATAGTTTTTTGAACTAGGGTTGTAGCTTATCTAATAATAATAATAATAATAATAATAATAATAATAATAACAATAATATCTCCCGCCATAACGCACCAGTGCACGGCAACATTTAGAAAACCACTGCAGATCTACGTTGGCAAAACGTATACAGGTATTCAATTTACAAACTTAATTGGTTCCAAGAATTATATGTAAGTAGAATTTTTCGTAAATCGAATTGTTTGCCTGTCGAATTTTTTTTTTTTTTACATTCTGGCCTAGGCTAGGCCTAACCTGAATCCCAAGTCTGAGATTTCCAGCTACAAAAGTCAGCAAATAGTCGGGTTTCTAATGAAATAGATATCCGGTTATTACAAAAGTTATTTTGCTTACTGTATTCAATGATATGATATTGTGTTATTACAGTATTTCTTTATTTTATCTTTGTTATTTTCAGTTGGATTTGTGTTTGTATCTCTGAATATTTGTAAGTCGAATGTTTGCAAGTTGAAGACCTGTAATGGGAAAGTAACCTTAGCCAGACTTTACCGTCTAATGCTCCGACTGGGAGGTGAAAGTAGGATATTGAAGCAGGACAGTTTTAGCTCTTTAAGGATAGTTCTTTTTCAATCTCAGATATGGGCGCTGGACCATTAATAGCATACTTCATCTAGTCTTGAAATGGAAACCTAAAGATCTCATATATTCACGTCTGTTTATTTTCCCTGAGTTATACTTGTTCTACTGTGAGACAGCATACTCACTCCTGTCTTAAAGCCTCTGTGATACATGTTGATTTTGAATCCCCAATGCTCACAGTTTTCAAAGAAGTATTTCCATCTGCATTTATCAAATGTTGTAGATTTCATTTAGGGCAGGCGTGGTGGCGGA
This sequence comes from Palaemon carinicauda, assembly GCF_036898095.1. Classification (NCBI taxonomy): domain Eukaryota; kingdom Metazoa; phylum Arthropoda; class Malacostraca; order Decapoda; family Palaemonidae; genus Palaemon; species Palaemon carinicauda. The sequence continues at coordinate 11,454,466 of NC_090746.1, forward strand.
AAATATAAAACATTGGCCAAAGTAGAGACAAAACCAGTGACATATGCCAGTTTCTGGATCTTTCATGTCTGTTTATTTATGAATAATTTCCTGGCCACAATTTTATTCATAGAGTAATGAGGCTTTAAGGGATTATTTGAAATGTTGAGACATAGAAGTGAACCAATTTTGAAAGTCCTAGGCCAAAGTTTAAGGTCAAGATCGAGCAAAAGGTCGACCGAATGAACCCTAAGCTTGCGCAAGGTTATCACATAGACTTCAAATACGCCTAAAGTCTAAATTGCTTCTGGGAAAGGCAAGCTGATTTCGAGAAATAAGCTGCCATAGCGGAGGTTTCCACTCTAAAGAGTGTTTTTCTAGTTGACAATGCACATGTTGAAAATTGGTTTGTTGATGAGCTGATATTATGTGTACCGCTGTGTGACAGATGTTTGTTTCTTGCAGATTTCTGAAAATTTCAATGAGCAATTTTATAAAGCACATCCTACTAGATTTGTCTTCATGGATGTACTAGGAAATCTTCAGACTTTAACCTATTTAGAGATCAGGAGTAGCAGTCAGCCAGCAATAACTCCAAGAGGTTGACAAGGACAGGAGCAAGTATGCTGTCTCACAGTACAAGAAATATAGCTCGAAGACGACAAACCGACATGAATATATAAGATCTTTAGGGTTCAATTTTATGGCCAGAAAAAAATATGTACCTAAGTGTCCAGTGTGGATATCTGAGATTCCCGAAGGCCTATTATTTTGTTTCAAAATCCTACTTCAAACTCCCATTGGTGAGCATAGGGGTAGAGATGTAAACGTCTGCCTAGTGAAGAGGTGAGCGAAAACCACACTTATGATACATATTCAAGCCACTCTTTTGATGTAAAAAAAAAAAAAAAAAAAAAAAAAAAAAAAAAAAAAAATCAGCGCTTTCGTAAAGAGCATAACATGCTTCTAATATGCTTATCAAGCAATTTCACAAACACTGCTGTCTCCCACTGTCCATAGGAAAGGGCAACCTTTTTGATTGGTGTGTTTAATTGAAGTGTACCGCAAGTGTATCACACATGCTCGTACACTAATAGTATTTCTGTTTTTTTTTTTTTATATATTGTCATTATCACTCTCCCCTAGAGCTGATAAACTGTTTATGCCTGTATATGCTTGTCTCACTGTATTTGAATTTTTTGCTGTTCTTGACTGAAACGGGTTGTATATATATATACATGCTTCGTCCAAATAAAGTTAGTTACATTCACTCCACTTTTCAGTTTACACCCAACTGGTGCAATCTGTAAAGAAAGCAGAGGAACTTGGTATGGCTAATTCCTATTTACTTGAAGGTAATCTGACTAGTTTAGCTTTTAAGTACTTGAACTAAATGTTTGCTTATTTAGGCGTAGACCCAGATGCTACCTTTTTTTAAAAAAGACAACTTATTTCTTAGATCCTAAGTTATATGGTATTTTCCTGTTACTACCTGGAAGCTATTTTTTGTGAATTGGTAATGTTACTTCATTTGGTAAATATATTTGTGGTAGCTCTCGTCCTGACTATCACTGCTCAATTCCTAAATTTTTTTACAATGTCTTGTGTCGCGCAGGCATCATTAGATTTTAGTCATAAAATTTGTATTATTTGGTTTGACCTAAGCACAGGTTTTGATCTTGTAAACCTTGAGGCACTTGTTTTTAAACTTAGACACATGAGAGTTATGTCATGTCTTCAGAAAACAAAACAAAGGAAAAATACCATTTAGGTCTACATCTCCATACACATCAAGGTTCAGAAAAAAATTGTTTGAAATTCAAGGTATGAAAATTTAACTGTTATGATTACCTTCCGAATAACACGAATGAGGAAAATTGAGTCATTGATTACTCTGTTCTCTGCCAAACGCATCTTCCAAAAGAGATGCCATCTACTTTAGAAAGCGAGGGGCAGATCCATTCAGGTTTAAGGAAAGGAGGAACTGTTAAGTCTACACCAAAATGTGCAGGTTTGAGGGTAGTCCACAATTTATGTTCCTGGGTTGTTATAGAAAGCGTTTCTTTTATGGTCAAATTGTATTCCTTACCAGTTGAAATAATTTTGTAAACTCTCTGAGCACCAGTTCTTAACCAAGTACAATTATTTCCAAGCCAAATCAGATCTGTAACTTTTCCTACACGCTAAGCCTCCTGCGCCTGCAAATAAGCATATCTACAATTATCACATCAAATATGTTGACCATAATTTCATTTAAGAGAACATTAAAGGCCTTTCCCTTTTCTGTAAAGATAATGATAAAGTTATGATAGCAACATGGTTTACTTAGGCAGTTGGGAAATTTCACTCCTACTAGTCTGCCATTAACCCCGTTCATTATATCTTCCTAAACTATGTTATTATAACACGTGTTGATTTAGATTAATTTTTCATTTCTACTAAATTGATTTTCTATTCACCTCCACCAACGAAGTTTGAAGGAGGTTATGTTTTAGCCCATGTTCGTGTGTTGATGTGTGCATGTGTGTTTATGTGCACGCGCGCGTGTGTGTCTGTGTTTGTGTGCGCGCACGCTTTTATGAACAGCTTCCTGGTGACAATTTTAATCATAGAGTACGGAAACTTACAGGGATTAGCTGTTATGTATGATGTGGAAATTATTAAATTTTGTTAGGTCAAGGTCAAAGGTTAAGGTCACAGTCAAACAAAAAGTCCAATTCACGTAATCTGTTTAGGAATCGTTGTCACAGACTTCAAACTTGGTTCATATTTGAGTGCATGAAAATAAAATCCACGCCAATCAATACATGTTAAGGTCAAAGGTCAAGGTCAACCAAAAGGTTGAGAAATAAGCTGCCACGGCGGAGGTCTGCGCTGTACTGAGTGCAACTCTAGTTTTAGATGGATGGATGCAGTTAAATAACAATTGTTGACCTTAATAATGAAAAAAAGAAAATTCCTAAATATATTTTCAAACACCCTTAACCATGTTTTAGTTCAAGGTTTTAAGCTACAGGTATTGTCTTCCATTTAAAGTCTACAATGATAATATTTTATATACTCTGAAAACCCACAGGCCTCATTGGGACACACAATGATTTTATTAGTGATTTATTAAACACCAAAAGTTATATTTTTTTTCAAAACTATGAAAACAGAATTTCAGTCATCAAAATATGCCACAATTTCACATTTCATTATATTTTTATTTTACTTTTGAATAGCTTATTATAAAAAATATGAATAAATAAAGATGCAAACACACTAGGAAACGCCTTAAATAAACCTCTTAGGAGGACCAAATTAAGATTATAATATCCAATTAAAGGCTGAGTCTCCTACCACTGGGAGAACACCTCCTTAACCTGTCCCTCGCATTTAGAAGGAAATACCTTTAACAAGATGTCCCCGACGGGTTATAATTAAAATCTCCTTAATGGCGTTCTTAAAGGGGTCTCCTGGCGGTAATATCCCAACGGGATTCTTCAAGTCGTGCTAAACCTTATTACCGATATAAGATTGAGGAAATATCTCTTCACGGGGTTCAGGTTATATTATTATGTATTTCATGATCAATGATTAGGAAAAGATTAGGTGATACATATTTTTCGTTATCATATCGACTTATTTTCTACACTTGAAAAAGAAACCCTAATTTTAATAGGAAATTATCCGTAAAAATGCTGCTCTCAGCCGTATTTCAGTAAAATACAGGTTACCGTAATTTTTACCCTATTTTGGTGTTATCTTTTACGGGTTGGTGACCGTAATATCACTCCTTTACGTCAATATAATAGTTTTTAAAACGGTAAATGTCCGTCAACGTTTATTACAAGATTTTTACCCTTTTTTACGGCAAATACTTAATAGTGCGGGTTTCCATGTGGAATGGATCAAAACTGAAATTAGAATGATATATTGTTACTTTATTCTCATCATTTATTTATTTCCTTATTTCCTTTCCTCACTGGGCTATTTTTCCCTGTTGGAGCCCTTGGGCTTATAGCATCTTGCTTTTCCAACTAGGGTTGTAGCTTGGCTAGTAATAATAATAATAATAATAATGATAATAATAATAATGACACATTGATTTTTTCAGGTGTCTTTTTCTTTGCACGTAAAACTGTTCGTGAATAAAGCTACAACAGGTAGTTCGTGTTTCTTTTCACTGTATCCCTCCCTTTCTTGCCTCAGCCATGGAAATTTGGGTATACATTTTCTCGACCCTCATACTATTCCCCGAATAATAATAAAGGTGTCTTGTTTCAGTTCCAGTTTCACCAGAATAGATGCTCACCAGAACTTCTGCTGGGCGAGCCCAACACCCAACTGTGGTGCCCAACCGTATCAGTGGCCTTCCCAAGAAACAGCTTAAACTCACGGTCCCGGGCTGGGATCGATCTGCTGCCATGTGAATGTTAGGCAAACACGTTACCACTGAACTAGCTAGTAGTGTTTTCATAGAGGGATGAACTAAGAGTAATGCTTGTGGAATAGTTATTGTTATAAAAGTATGACCTCATTTAAGCATCAATGTTTTAGAACTTGATCATTGTTCATATCTATGTTTGTACACTATGTACACAATCATATCTAAAACCAATCCAGTTTCATAATAATCAATGACTAAAATCCTTTGTTTCTTTTAATTATTGTGCTTTGTTTGAATTTCAGACGTCCTCTGAAAAAAAAGAGATTCATGAATAATAAGTTTTTTTTTAAATGACTGGTCATAGTGCTTATAATTATCCACAGCCGATTTTCCTCATAACTTTATCCCTCTTAATAGGAAACAAGATGTAAGAAACTCTCTCTCTCTCTCTCTCTCTCTCTCTCTCTCTCTCTCTCTCTCTCTCTCTCTCTCTCTCTCTCTCTCTCTCTCTCTCCATATACACACACACATATATATATATATATATATATATACACACACACACACACATATATATATGTATATATACATATATATATATATATATATATATATATATATATATATATATATATATATAATCAACAGCAGTTATCAGTCCACTGCAAATCAAAGGCCTCAGACGCGTCTTTCCACTCGCTCTGCTTAGGGTCTTTCAATGCCAGTTTATACCCACAGACGTTCATAGTTCGTCAATCCATCGTCTTCTTTTCCTTCCCCTGCTTCCTTTGTAATCTCCAGAGACTCATTCTGTTATTATTAATGTCCATCTCTTTTTCTTACATGTTGTTGGAATACCCTCTACTTCAGCTTGCTCTGGTATCCATGTTGCTCTTTTACTGTCGCCTATTGTTAATCACATCATTATTCTTTCCATAGCTGTTTGAGTTTTAACTAGCTTACGTTTTAAGGCTTTCGTAAGGTTCCAAGTCTCTGATGCATAAGTTCATACTAGTAGGGCCACCTTATTAAATACTTTTCTTTTTAGAGAGTATGGCATTTTAATTTTCATAATCTTATTTTGTTTACTAAAACTCTCCATCCCATGATTATCCATCCTTCAATTTAGGCTTCATGTCCTGGGAAAACCCTTTCTGTCCTAATTACGTAAATTCGTTGAAAATTTTCCTTGTTTTATTCATATTCATTTTCTGTGCTATATATCTGCTTTCTATATTCAAAGCTCATATTATCTTTTGCTATTCCTCCCATGATTCACTATACAAAAATATGTCATTTGGAAATCTCAAGTGTTAGGATGTTCCCTTATGATGTTAATTCATATATTTTCCCAATCTAAATTCTTAACATCCTCTTCTACGCATGTAGTGAATAATATAGAAGAGATGGGGGCGCCCCCTCTAAATTCTTTTTCAATAGGAATTTTCTCGGCATCTTTACATAATTTTAGGATCGCTGTACTTCCTGTATAGATATCTTCAAGTGTACTAACATAAGATTCGTCTATTCTTTATCTTTGAAGGGGTTTCACCACTGCTAAAGTTTTGACTGAATCAGAATCTTTATCAAAATCTATAAAAGTCATACATAGTGGTTTGTTATACTCTGTTAATTTTTTTAATTGGCTGGTCAATTATATGGATATGGTCTTTTGTTGAATATCCACTTCTAAAGCCTTCCTGCTCTCTTGGTTGTTTAAAGTGTAACTTTCTTTCTATTCAGCCTAATGCGATCTTTATAATTACATTATATATCACTGAGAGTAATTTTCCTAGTCATTTGTGACTTCCTTTCTGTGGTTAGTATAATGGTAAAGTTTTTCCAACCTGTTGGTTAGAGCATTCTTGCATCCATTTTGTGTAAAGTCCTGCGAGTTATACTACTGTGAAATTTCCTCCATCTATTATTGAATCAACTGTTAGGCCACCTTCTCCGGCCTCTTTGCTCATGTCTTTAAATACTTCCATTACATTTTCTACTCTTACGTTTGGTACCGCCTCAGGTGTTTTCATTATTTCTATTGGTGAAGTTATTTCTTATATCACTATTGTAAAGCATTGTATAGATATCGTCTGCAATTTTCATTAATCCATTTCTTTCGTTGGTAACATTTCCATTTTCATCCTTTAAAGCAAATATCTGTTGGAGTCGTGTTCCAAGTCCTCTTTTCATCAATTTAATGCTTCACTCTTTCTTTAGGGTTTCTTCAATTTATATCTGACTGTGCTTACGAATGTCTAGGGTTTTTAGTTTGTTTATAACTCTCTTGTGTGATGTATAAAATACAGTTTTTTCCAGAATAATAAGTTTTCTTATCTTTTATCATTCAATGATTTTTCATTAATAAACAAAAATTATTGCCTGTAATGTGTAGAAAGATAATTTGCATAAAAGGCCTATTTCAATATTAAAAGAATCAACAGAGCGTTGTAGAAATTACGCAATTCAATCAATCATTAACATTGGCCTGTTTGGTCTTTGACTAATTTTATATTGGGATTCAACAGTTTGACTGATGTAGCTCGGAATCGCCAGATCGACCAGTCTCGCATACAGACCAGTCCAGAGATGAACAGGAGCTTGATTATCCAATACTCATGAGTTCACGCACCTGTCTTTTCTCAGGGATAAATGGAGCCTTGTGTAATTTACGCCGTTCTAAATCCTTCACGAAAAGACGGGGTTTTAATTGACATTACTTCATTTATTGAATTCTAGAATGCTCAAGAGACATTTGTTTCTAGATTGAACCCCTGAATAAGTACATTAATTATCATTCAGTGTATTACTTTCCTTATAGGCAGCGTGTATCTGTAAGGCTATCTTTTATATATAAATTTATATATATATATATACACACACATATATATACATATATATATATATTATATTATTATTATTATTATCATTACTATCCAAGCTACAACCCTAGTTGGAAAAGCAAGATGCTATAAGCCCAGGGGCTCCAAAAGGGAAAAGTAGCCCATTGAGAAAAGGAAATAAGGAAATAAATAAATGAAGACAACAAATTAACAATAAATCATTCTAAAAAAAGTAACAGCGTCAAAACAGACATGTCATATATAAACTATTAACAACATCAAAAACAGATATGCTATATATAAACTATAAAAAGACTCATGTCAGCCTGCTCAACAAAAAAGCATTTGCTCCAACTTTGAACTTTTGAAGTTCTACTGACTCAACTACCTTATTAGGAAGACCATTCCACAACTTGGTAACAGCTGGAATAAAACTTCTAGAGTACTGCATAGTATTGAGCCTCATGATGGAGAAGGCCTGGCTATTAGAATTAACTGCCTGCCTAGTATTACGAACAGGATAGAATTGTCCAGGGAGATCTGAATGTAAAGGATGGTCAGAGTTATGAAAAATCTTATGCAACATGCATAATGAACTAATTGAACGACGGTGCCAGAGATTAATATCTTTCTATATATATATATATATATATATATATCTTTCTGTATATATATATATATATATATATATATATATATATATATATATATATATGTGTGTGTGTGTGTGTGTGTGTGTAAGGAATAACTTTTATATGAACTGTAGAGCACACCGTCGTATTTTTGATGAGTTATCAGGCTAAAATGAAGTGTCTTAAATTATCAATAATTGTTAATCAGGTATTTTGAACAATAAGTGATAATTCTATATATATATATATATATATATATATATACATATATATATATGTATACATAAAATTATATATATATATATATATATATATATATATATATGTATATATACAGATAGATAGATAGATATATATGTATATATAAATATGTACACATACAGTGTACACATAAATATATATGTATTTAATATGTATATATACATATATATACATACAGAATATATTTATTTATATTATATATACTGTATATCTACCTATCTATATATATATTTATATGCATACATATATATATGTATATATAGATAGATAGATAGATATACAGTAAATATATAATATATATAAATATATTTTGTATATAAATATATGTATATATATATACATATACATATACATACAAACACAAATATTCAACATATATTCCTCAAGGTACGAACTTTCGACTTACGATACCTCATATAAACGAACGCAAACTACTGTTAGTCAAAATATCTTCGTAAACTCCGTGGAGTTATAATGATGAAATTAGCCCCACTCCCTACTAGTTCCCGATATTACCGCCACCCAGGCCGGGCCGCACTGACCAGCTTAATTCAAAATCCATTGTGTTTGCAATTATGATAGTCGTAACTGTTTCTTTGTATTTATGTCATGCTTTCATATATTACATTACCATTAACTAAGCCTGATATGCACAGATTGCTAAGTGATAGTGCAATGAAGAGAAAGATTAAGGGGTGGTATTGGTAGTTGTGTAAAGAAAGGGCAAGCCATTTCAATGGAAATGACAGTACACTGTTAAAAATTTGCAGTAAAAAACTTTAAAAATCCTTCAATAAATGTTGCCAGACATTTACCGTTTTAAAAACGGATATTTTGACGTTAAGGAGTGATATTAACGTCAACAACCTGTAAAAGATAATAACAAAGTTGGGTAAAAATGACGGCCAACGATATTTTACTAAAATACGACTTAGGAAAGTATATTATTACGGAGAATTTCCGATTAAAATTGCAGTTTTTTAACAGTGTAGCCCTTATCAAGTAACTAGATAGCGGTGAGGAGATGGAAAATATTCTGCGTGCATATCAAGTAAATTGTTCAATAATTGGAGCTATTTCTAAGACGACAACGAGTTCTCCCAGGTATCAACTAACTCTGCCTCTCTTCAATCTCCATTACCGCAAGAAAATAGTTTATAAACGCAGGTTACACTATTTTGTTGGTTACTTTATCTAATATTTACATTACAATGTCCTGTACCATATATTTGACTGCACTGTGTGTGTTGTGT
>NC_090746.1:11468805-11533805 GCF_036898095.1 Palaemon carinicauda
CCCAGTCAGTAGTATTATGCTCAGGGATACCAAATGTTGCCTTCCACCTTGAGAGTACGGCCGATGTACATGAGGCAGAAGTTGCATGCTATTGGAGTGTCCACTTGGTCGCAAAGCCATTCGATTTCCGGGAAACCATTCTCGGGGATTGCCACGAAGATATTGTCTTCTTTGCAGCTTGAGCAAGTGATGTCCTTAATGCGAAACTGAACTTTGTTGCACTGAAACCAAGCAAACGCTTCTCTACCAGTGAAGGGCGGCAGTTTTACAGATGCGGCATGGATAAAAAAGTCAGGGTCAGTAGGTGGCATCACCAAAGAGTAGGACGCGGCAATGAGTGGATAGGCAGTGGGTAACTGGTCACTCCGATGGTCCTAAATGTACCACGTTGGAAATAGGTCTTAATAGAAAAATGGGCTGCAAATGACTTTTTTGTTAACGCAACATATCAAGGTTATATACAACTGTTTGTGGATAACTATGACATAAAAACTTAAAAAATAAGAAACATGCAACATCAAGCTTAAACAGGTTTTTCTTGTATCAATGAGAGAGAGAGAGAGAGAGAGAGAGAGAGAGAGAGAGAGAGAGAGAGAGAGCGCAATCGCATTACAATGTATGAGGGTGTATGAAATACATGTGCATTACACCTTCCACTCCCATACACTTATGGTCTTTCTATACCAGCCCTCCTTCCCCTACTTCGTTTGCAAACTTTAGGGACCTATTGTGTTCTTCCTTCTGGTCATCTATTATCCGTTATTTTCATTATATGTCCTGCCCATGACCATATCGTTTTCTTACATGTTGTTAGAATATCCTCTACCTTAGTTTGCTCTCGTATCCAGGTTGCTCTTTTTCTGTCTTAGTGTTATTACCATCAGTGTTATTTCCATAACTCTTTGAGTTGTAGCTAGCTTATGTTCTAAGGCTTTAGTAAGGCCCCAAGTCACTGGTGCATAAATCAAAACTAATAGGACCATCTGATCAAATATTTTCTTTTTAACGAAAATAGCATTTTACATTTCATAATATCATTTTGTTTACCTAAAGTTCTCCATCCCATGCTTATACTTCTTTTAATTTCGGTCTCGTGTCGTGGGAAACATTTTCTGCCTAAGTACATATATCCATTAATAATCTCCAGAGGTTTGTCCATAACTCTTATTTGTTGTCTCTGCATTTTCATTCAACACTATCTTAGTTTTACGCATAATAATTTTCATATATATATATATATATATATATATATATATATATATATATATATATATATATATACAGTGTATATATGCGTGTATATAGGTAGTAGGTTGGCCAGGGCACCAGCCGCCCGTTGAGATACTACCGCTAGAGAGTTATGGGGTCCATTGACTGGCCAGACAGTACTACTTTGGATCCTTCTCTCTGGTTACGGTTCATTTTCCCTTTTGCCTACACACACCGAATAGTCTGGCATATTCTTTACATATTCTCTGCTGTCCTCATACACCTGACAACACTTAAGATTACCAAACAATTCTTCACCCAAGGGGTTACTGCTCTGTAATTTTTCAGTGGCAACTTTCCTCTTGGTAAGGGTAGAAGAGACTCTTTAGCTATGGTAAGCAGCTCTTCTAGGAGAAGGACACTCCAAAATCAAACCATTGTTCTCTAGTCTTGGGGAGTGCCATAACCTCTGTACCATGGTCTTCCACTGCCTTGGGTTAGAGTTCTCTTGCTTGAGGGTACACTCGGGCACACTATTCTATCTTGTTTCTCTTCATCTTGTTTTGTTAAAGTGTTTATAGTTTATATGGGAGATGTTTATTTTAATGTTGTAACTCTTCTTAAAAATTTAATTTTCCTTTTTTTTTCCTTTCCTCACTGAGCTGTTTTCCCTGTTGGAGCCCCTGGGCTTGTAGCATTGTGCTTTTCCAGCTAGGGTTGTGGCTTAGCAGTTGATAATAATAATAATAATAATAATATATTCAGTATATATATACAGTGTACAGTTTATATATGCGTGTATATATACAGTATATATATATATATATATATATATATATATATATATATTATATATATATACATATATATTTACATATATACAAATAATTATATATATATATATATATATATATATATATATATATACATACATATATATATATATATATATATATATATATATATATATATATATATATATATATAGATAGATATTATTAGAAGCTAAGCTACAACCCTAGTTGGAAACGTAAGATGCTATAAGCCCAAGGGCTCCAACAGGGAAAAATAGCCCAGTTCGGAAAGGAAACCAGGAAATGAATACATTACAAGAGAAGAAATACAATCAAAATAAAATCTTGTAATAATAGTATCAACATTAAATTAGATCTTTCATATACAAACTATAATAAACTATAAAAACAAGAGGAAGGTAAATACGATGTAACAGCGTGCCCGATTGTACCCTAGAGCAAAAGAATTGTAACCCAAGACAGTGGAAGACCATAGTACAGAGGCTATGGCACTACCCAAGACTAGAGAACAATGATTTGATTTTGGAGTGTCCTTCTCCCAGAAGAGCTGCTTTCCATAACTAAAGGGCCTCTTCTGCCCTTACCAAGAGGAAACTACCCACTGAACAATCACAGTGCAGTAGATAACCCATTGAGTGAAGAATTGTTTGGTAATCTCAGTGTTGTCAGGTGTATGAGGACAGAGGATAATGTGTAAAGAATATGCCAGGTGCCAGACTATTCGGTATATGAGTAGGGAAAGACAGAATGAGCCGTAACCTGAGAGAGGGATCCAATGTAGTATTATCTGACCCAATAACTCTATAGCGGTAGTATCTCAACGGGATGGATATATATATATATATATATATATATATATATATATATATATATATATATATATATATATTTGCGGGAAGTTGATGAGAAGAGGCTCTATGAGGATCGCCAAGAATGGAGACAGTTCTTGAAGCAGAACGACTGACAGGCCTGGAGGCCTACCTGGCGTCTGGTGAGAAAGAAAGGTGAGAAAAATGAGAAATATATATATATGTATATATATACAGTATATATAGATAGATAGATAGATGGATATCATTATGTATATATCCCAAGTATATATATATATATATATATATATATATATATATATATATTATATATATAAATAAATATATATATATATTATATATATACATACATATATATATATATATATATATATATATATATATATATATATATATATATACAGTATATCTGTATAATTGAGAATATATTTGCAAGGAAAGCATTTTCCAAGAGATGGGTTTTCCCTGGAACTGCGACTTCGTGTTTTATGTAACAATTTCTTGATAGATAACTCGCAACATTCTCTGTCTCCCGGTTTTTGAAGACGCCTATTTGCCAACTATAACTGGCACGTCTTGATTGTCACCTTATCGGATTCAGTGTTGCATTATTCGGATCATGGTACAACCAACGTTCGAGTAAAATGAGGTAATATGAGTATGTGTTTCTATGATAGTATGTTGGCCTGATCCATGAACACTATTAAATAGTGTGATGAGCCGAGAGAAGGTTGTGACTCAAAGGCAGGATGAAAGCAACTGAGTAACTTTATTACAGAACACTCGCTTTTACATGCAAAGACTCCAGGCAAAAAGGGCATACAAAACATAACAGGCAATTTCATGTTCAAACCGACACCGCACCAGTTAACAGTTAACAGTGAGAAAAACAGACATGTTATTTCAGGTTCTTATTAGACCGAGGGGAGAGCCAAGATACAAGCATAATACATACACAAAACAAGTGAGCAAGTCCTGAACGCGGACATGGTCCTCGTAGAGGACATACCTCCGCCAAGGTGACCTAGAGCGCCATATGTCCTAGAATCATGAATTGATGTGACTTCGACCTTGCAGTGACCTCGACCTTGAAGTGACCTTGACCTTGAAGTGACCTGGACCTTCACGTGACCTTTACCCTCAAGTGACCTTGACCTTCAAGTGACCTTGACCTTCATGTGACTTTGACCTTCACATGACCTTGACCTTCACGTGACCTTCAAGTGACCTTGACCTTCACGTGACCTTGACCTTCACATGACCTTGGCTTTCAAGTGACCTTGACCTTCAAGTGACCTTGACCTTCACGTGACCTTTACCCTCAAGTGACCTTGACCTTAATGTGACTTTGACCTTCACATGACCTTGACCTTCACGTGACCTTCAAGTGACCTTGACCTTCACGTGACCTTGACCTTCACATGACCTTGGCTTCAAGTGACCTTGATCTTCAAATGTACTTGACCTTCACGTGACCTTGACCTTCAGGTGACCTTGACCTTCACGTGACCTTGACCTTCACGTGACCTTGACCTTCAAGTGACCTGCTTGACTTTTGACCTTCAAGTGATCTTTGTTCATTTGCCACTGATACTTAATATGACATTGATATAATGCACCAATATGACCTTGACCTTTGACCTTTATAAATTTGAACATCACCCATGGGTTGCGCCTGGACTAGGACTTCCCTGTTGGCTTATGCAAAAGTCAGTGCTTTATTTCTGTCTCTTGATATGGCCACTTATGTCATAGTGACACCAGTGACCCCTGTGACCTTGACCTTGGGGTGACCTTGACCAAAATTTAATCAGTTCTTCCATACACATTGGGGAACTACTTGGCCAAGTTTGAAGTGATTCCGTGTAGAAATGTGGCCTCTACGTTGTCCACAGACAGACAGACAAACAGAGAAACAAACAAACAAACAAACAAACAAACCGAACCGAAAACATAACCTCCGCCGCTTGGCGGAGGTAATGAAATGTTACTATGTACGATAGTGTGACACGCGGTTGGTACAATAGTAAGGTATTGTGGCTAAAGTTACGCCGAGTCAAAATGATTGCGTTTAATCGAATCACACACGGAAGCTTCAATTAGCTCTCTCCTATGCTCCCGGAAGCTTTAATTACTTCTCTCCTATACTTATTATCTACGGCAACTTCGTTGCTCAGGTTGTGGTTTGATAGGCGCGTATTTGTTTGTATTGTCATGATTCAAAAACAATTCTATTACATTCTGGGAATAATTGGGTCGAAGTCAAGGCCAAGGTCAGGAAAAGGTAAAATACATCTTTTTGCCATACTGTGGCTAATTATTATGATTTGCATAAAACTAGTGCCAAAATATGCACAATCTAATTGCCCATTTTCTGATATACAACATTATATAGGTATGCACTCTACAGAGTGTCCGTTCCAGTTATCACTACTATTATTATCATTAATATCCTGAAAACTAATATCTCTGGTTTCTTATCTCTACTGCATATTCCAGTGATTCTGCCCATTCATATTCTGACGACCTTTTTTCCTTTCCTTTTCCCGGAAAATAGAAAAATGAGGTGATGCGAGATAAGCGCTCTTGAAAACGAGAGTTCACTTGAGAGTTCTTCAACTGACAAGGAAGTGATTACTTCTCTGTGTTCACCTAAAAAAAAAAAAAAAAAAAAAAAAAAAACCTACCAGATGCGATTTAAGAGACAGCTATTTTTCAAGGAAAAGAATTCTAGACATTAATTACATTTTACTTTTTTTTTATATTTATTGTCTTTTCTTTTGTTCAATTTTAAGTTCATACATACATACATACATACAAACAAATAATCCGTATGAGCGGAAAGTCCTTTGTAATGATATATTTACTTTTGTATGATTTTAAAAACCAGAATATGGAAAATATTTCTTTGGAAAGGAATACGTTCAATATCTCCTTTCCCTGTAAGACACCATGATTTATAGAGTATAACGAAAATTCAATTCTATTTACTAAGGCAAGGTAAATACTTTAAAATTAGAAATCGGCAAGAATTAGAATGAGTCTACACTTTAAGAGTAATATGTCTCCATGGTAAATAAAGCCGTCGCAAACATTCTAGGTGAAATACGGCCCCACCCCTTGATGACGTCATAGCCAATCATGTCTCCCACGTCAACAGCTGCTAACCGGGGAGACGTGATTGGCTATGGCGTCATCAAGGGGTGGGGCTTATTTTGCCCGGAATCTTTGCGGCAACTTTGGTTATCTTTTATTTATTATAAAACTATTGACAACAATATTTTTTCATTTACTGTATATTGTATCTAATAGGTCTATTTCTGAAATCTCCAAAAATAAATGGAACACTCTTAAGATAAAATAATTAGAAACTAGCTAAACTCGGGACGGATATTGATTATGAGATCAGCATTGTCCCTCGTTGATGCCGCTCACTATCACGCAGTTCACTGTAATGTTGCTACATTTAACATCATAATTAAGAAGGCTACATGATAGTTGTGCCTTTTCAATTGTAGATATTACCATGAAATTCGGTAGGACCCTGAGAAACTGTTTTATATCAATTCCTGAAATTTTCATTTGGATATGAGAATTATTCCAGGAACAATTTACTCCACCGCCAAAAATAATCATTCAACCCATACAAAAATAAACGTTTGCTTTGTCTTTTGTATGGCAGATATCAACAGGAAAATTAGTATGTACAAAGTAAACATTCACTCCGGAAATCCCTGAAAATTTCATTTAGATATGTGAAGACTTCTATGAGTAATTTACGGCGCCGCCTACAATCGGCCTCCCACGGATGTCGAAAAATAGCTACTGTGACTTTTCTATGGCAAGTATCAATACGAAACTTGGTATGAATGTAGTTCACATAACACCCATCAAAACCTGAGAAAATCATTTGGTTTTATGTAAGACTCTAGGAGTAGTTTGCGGCTCCTCACTGATGTTTTAGCTAAATATCGTCACTTACAAACAAAAGACAGCCGGGCCATACTTATAGCAGGTATGAACAGAAAAGCTGAAAGAAACAAAGCTTATATTTATCTAAATAATCCCTTAAGTTTCATTTAAATATATTTACCAGATATACCAGGTCAGCCAGACAGCGTACCGATTTTAAGCCTCTTCTGCGCACCTACGTCATCTGAAGGGGCTTAGTGTTGGCGAGACCCATTAAGAACGTAGATCTATTACACAGTCAATGTAAATAAAACAACATTTTACCTTTGGAAAATATTTTATTAAGTTACAACTTTCAATTTTTTCTTATGGCCTCCCTGCATGGTTGTCCTTGGGGTGTTCTATACTTTATCAAATTATTAAGATATCACATTCGAAAATATACCGATATCTTAACAAAAAAAGCAATAACATCGTCAGGAACTTCAATACCAGACTGTTTTAATTCTAAATAAAGCTTTTTAAAACAATTTTTTTCCCTCCATGAAAGCTTCCCCGTGTACAGCATTAAAAATCTCCCGCATTATTAACAACTGTGAAAAAAAAACTGACTAGAAGGTGCATGTAATTACCCCCGATTAACACATGCTATCAAAGTATCATTCCTTAGCACTTCTTCAGTCTTATTTCCTAACTGGATATTTTACACAAAATTTCTTTACAATATATTCACCAATGTATTTAAAAGCTTCTTCCTCAATTACTCCCCCAATATCTTTATTTCTTTATTTGCTCTCAAAGGGTCTTCTTCCTCGTCTAAAGCATCTTTCTCTAAATAAAAATAAAAATTTCTGAATATCTGCGTTGTTAGGCATATTTCTAACGCTAAGTCCCTTTCTTTCGTGATAGATTCATCGTCTTTGGCTGATTTATGAGATTTTTCAACGGTGGTGATATTACACTTTTCACTTAATACTTAACTTTCCTTTCCTAGTAGCATTTTTTTTAGCCGAAATTTAAAGTTCACAGCATGAGGATGATCATAGTGCCCATCCATTTGCCTTATACACAAAGAAATGTTCCAGGCAATTTTGATTTAGTGTTCGTGTAAGTAGGTAGTCAATTTCTAGGACTTTCAATACCTAGTAACCTAGACTTCATGTCATCTTTGTAATCGCCTGGTTTAAAATGAATCGAGCAAACAGTAGCATCCACAACGTTAATTCTGTCTACACGGCAACATGCATGTATCCACTGATTTATGTATGGTTTTTCTTTTGGAAAGCGATGGTATTTTATGTTTGAGCTTTTAGTTTTATCGTGTCTATTATAACAACCAAATACTGCGCAGTTTCTTGGCATTATTAGTGACGGAATGAATGAATGAATAAAATGATAATGGACACAGGGTCTCCTATTGTTTACGTTACCTCTATAGGTAGCTAACTAAGGCAACGGTCCTTTGTTTTGTTTACCCACGTGTGTGAGATGGGGAAGCTTGACGTCACAGTATGGGTGATTCACAGCTTAAGCTGCGCGTTGGCTGACCTGGTATATATAGACCTTGGGTTAGGGAAAGACTGGGCTACGGATTGGGTGATATATCTTCATAAAAATTTGGCATTTCAAATAAGGTCACTCACTTCGTTTACGACAAATATAAAAGGATATATTAAGCAATGTTTTGACTGTTTGTTAATACGACGATAAAGGACTAAGAAGTTGAATATGTGTTTTTAAAGGACAATTTCACTAAAATTATGAATAGATAAAATTCAAACGAAAGTATGATTACTTGAATATACCACAATTTTCTTAATTTCTATCTAGATCAGGTTTTCATATTGCCAATAATATATTTTTTAGTGGTTACACAATGGTCACGATTATTTTTTCATCCAAATCCAATTATTTACATTGAAACGCTTGGTAAAAACCCAATTATTATGAAAAATTGTTGAATGGGCACAGTACTGCAGCTGGACAAAACAAATGAAAACTTAAACATTTGGGCAGACTCAAATTTTTCGCATATATATATATATATATATATATATATATATATATATATATATATACATATATATTTATATATATATATGTGTGTGTATATATATATATATATATATATATATATATATATATATATATATACAAATAAATATATATACATATATATACATATATATATTTATATATATAAATCTATAGATATAAATATAAATATATATATATATATATATATATATATGTATATATTCATATATATATATATATATATATATATATATATATATATATATATATATGCTTATTTATATATACACACACATATATGTAAATATATATATATATATATATATATATATATATATATATATATATATATATATGACCGTTCTTACCTCAAATAAAAAATTCCAGAAGTCTTTCTGTAATTTTAGTCTTCTGTCATTGGTGTTTCTTCAGACAGCCTTCTCGACATTTAAAACGTTTTCAGAAGGCTAAAATCACTGGCTAAATCAACACCTGCACTTACTGCACAGCCGCTACAAAATTTAGAACGCTTCCAGAAGAATGAATACATTGGCATTATCATCATTATTATAATTATCAAAATTATCAAAACTAGTATTACATTTATCAAAAGTATTAAAATTATTATCATAATTACGATTATTGAAATTATTATTACTATACAATTATTAGATTAATTATTAAAAAAAATTACAAAATATTGCATATACATATATATATATATATATATATATATATATATATATATATATATATATATAATTGCTTGGCTTTACAAGAAAAATTTATTTCGGACAGAGAGAGTTCATTGCCCTAGTTGAAACGGGTCTCATACACTTATGGGTAAATCTTTTCCTTGCAGAAGCTTGGTGTTCAGCTCATAACCACTCCATGGAGAATGTAACCTGAGCATAAATACCGAAACGCCCCCAAAGAGCGTCTCCAGCGAGTTTCTAGCCAAAATTCATCAGAGCAGCATACACTTAACACAGCTGCTATCAAGCAAGATAATTGACTAGAGGTGATAAAGGATCGACACAATGCACTATTGCGGACAATAGCTTCTATGCAGTCCGGCTGAAAAGCCCTCACATCTACGGCTCCCTTTCAAGATGGCAGGTTGATTCTATATTCTATATTTAGACAGATTACACCTCTCTCTCTCTCTCTCTCTCTCTCTCTCTCTCTCTCTCTCTCTCTCTCTCAGGTGCCTCACACTGAGGGACCTGGGGGAACCCAAACAAATAAGGTAAGGCTCTCTCTCTCTCTCTTTCCCCCTATGCTTAACATATAAATAAATGCATTACTTGATCTTTACAGTAATATCCATTCTGAATTCGTCTATAGAACAGAATAACACATTTTCTACTGTTGTCGTAGCCAGTTACTGATTTTTTAACTAAATGCTTGGATATTTTACTCTTATCCTGCACATACAGAACTATAGGTTATAAAGAGTAAAAAAAAAATCAAAGTTTATAAATCGAACAGTAGGACAATCATGATGTGTCAGCCATGTCCAGCAAATCGAATGTTACATATTTAGAATATCCTCTACTTTTGTTTGCTCTGGTATCCAAGTTGCTCAATTTCTGTCTCGGTGTTATTCCCATCATCATTATTCCCATAGCTCTTTGAGTCGTGAATAGCTTACGTTCTAAGGCTTTATTAAGGCTCAAGATTTTGATGCACAAGTTAATACCGGTAGGAGTATCTGATTAAACATTTTTAGAGAAAGTGGCCTTTTAATTTTCATAATAGTTTGTTTACCAAAAGCTCTCCATTACATGTTTATACATTTCTTAATTTTATCCTTTTCTTGAGTACGCATATTCATTCGTCCATAACCTTTATTTGTTGTAACTGCATTTTCATTAGTATTATCTTAGTTTTACTTATATTCATTTTCAGTCTTACATTTCTCCTTTCTCTTTTCAAATCTTCTATCATCTTTTGCAATTCCTCCCACGATTCATTAAACAGAACTATGTCATTTGCAAATCTGAAGTTATGCTAATTCTTACATTTTCCCAATTTAGATTCTTAAAAACTTATTTTAAGCACGCTGTGAATAATCTACGAGAAATGGGGTATCCCTGTCTAACTCCTTTCTCAATCAAAATTGTCTCACTATCTTCGTGTAGCTTTATTGTTGTTGTACTTCCTGTATGTGTGTGTATATATATATACATATACATATATATACATATGTATATATATATATATATATATATATATATATATATATATATATTCACATATACCTTAGGGATAAAAATTATGTGTAATTACAAAGCCTAAAACGTAGCAATAGCAAGAAACAATTAAGTAGCAACTGAAAAATTATTGAAAGGGGAAATTAAAATTACACCATATTACACATTAACTTTCTTTCTTTCATTTTGCTGTTGCACTAGAGTGACTAGAGTAATTGTTAAAGGCCATTTATTATTATTATTATTATTATTATTATTATTATTATTACTATCCAAGCTACAACCCTAGTTGGAAAAGCAAAATGCTATAAGCCCAGGGGCTCCAACAGGGAAAAATAGCCCAGTGAGGAAAGGAAATAAGGAAATAAATAAATGAAGAGAACAAATTAACAATAAATCATTCTAAAATAAGTAACAACGTCAAAACAGACATGTCATATATAAACTATTAACAACATCAAAAACAAATATGTCATAAATAAACTATAAAAAGACTCATGTCCGCCTGGTCAACAAAAAAGCATTTGCTCCAACTTTGAACTTTTGAAGTTCTATACTATGGCAACTTGATGATGTAGTAGGATAAATGATGTTGCAATTTACTGCACCTTTTAGAACAAGTTTGTAAATGTTGCAAAGGAATTAACCTATCTAGTAATGGGATGATGAAGAACAGAGAGTTTAAGAAACCCTTTCCCCACTCTTCTCTAAAGCATGTTTTTTTTTTTTTTTTTTTTTTTTTTTTTTTTTTTTTTTTTTTTTTTTTTTTTTTAGATCAGTGTGTTTGCTATCAGTACCCTTTAATTCCCTACTTGGCTACAGCACCTTGCTTTATTATAATACATATAATATTTTTTTTTTTTTTTTTTTTTTTTTTTTTTTTTTGTATTAAAAAGGTAACATTAAGTTTTAAGGGATATCGTATGAGTTCAGCATTAATGAAATTGTCCAACAGAAAAACTACTTGTTTTATTGAAAACTCGCTTGAGAAATCATGATACATATCATTAGTATATAGATTCCTTTCCTGAGGCTCACAATCATCTGCCTGTTACCTTTGCTCTCTCACTAACGTCTTCAGTTAATTACCTCCAAATGTTTCAAATAATTAATTAAAAATCGTCATTAGTACAATTACAAAAATGTAAAAGAATTTGTGTACGTTCACTGCTGATGTCTAGTTGAAAATTTTTATATTGTCATACATCCCTTCTCTATTCTATATCCTAATATCTAGAACACTTTATTTTGTGAGACTTAGTTTAAAACATTAAGTTAGGAAATGCTCTGACACTGCTGATGAAGCAATCTATAGAACGTGTAACTTTGAAATCGTGTGAGTTTTCTTTATGTGTAAACGAAGCAAAAGAAGATGAAACAGCTAACCAGAGAGTTCGTCTCCAGGGAAACCAGTACTGAAAGAGCCAAGTGTTTGGCTAACGATACAAGTTACTTGAAAGACTTAATGACTCCACAAGTATGTTGTTCAATTTTCCAGTTACGAAATGAACCATAAGCTTTTTCTACTCGTCCTTATGAATGCTCTGCGATGAGATTTAATTGGATCCAACAATTTCTGTAGGACTTTTATTAATCTGTATTAATGTCTACGTAACTATATCAATTGATATTGCGGAAAATCTTTAATGGATTTCTTTCCTTTTCAATTAAGGACATAAATCTTGTAATGAGGGATTAGTATGTATGTATGTATGTATGTCTATGTATGTATATATACATATATATAAATATATATATATATATAGATATATATATATGTAAATATAAATATATAAATATATATATATACATATATATATAAATATATATATACATATATATATATATATATATATATATATATAAATATATATATATACATATATATATCTACATATATATAAATATATATATATATATATATATATATAAATATGCATATATATAAATATATATTTATATATATACATAAATATATATATATATATATATATATATATATATATATATTATATATTATATATATATTATATATATATAGTATATATATATAATTTCTGAAATATTTGGAATAATGATCATATTACTAAACCAGAAACATATTATGGCATTAAATACTTCATAATTAATTAATTCCTCTATGAATCCAGACTCCTCGCGCTACATTAAATCTATTCAAAGAGAAGCAAGGTAAAAAGACTCCGTAGCTCTATGGAAAACTATCCTTAATGAATTTACAAGGCCCAATAAAACATAAAAAATCATTTTTTCTAGCGCAAACCATTACTCGTTCAAAATAATCCAACGACACCTATGGCTTCTATGGAATTAATTACGCCGAGCTCTTATGTTACTGTATATTATACCTTTCTCCCTATACTCTTCAACACCCGTCCTAGAAATAAATTTGTTTAATAAGCGAGAAACATTTTTATGAAGTGCGGGAGTAGAGAACCACACCATGATATAAAAAGGCATTAGGCTTGCCACGGCACCAGCCACCCGTTGAGATTCGACCGCTTCATTGAGTCGGCTAGAGAATTATCGTATCCTTTGACTGGCCAGATAATAATACATTGGATCCCTCTCTGATTATGGTTCATTTTTCCTTTGCCTACAATACGCACATAACGAATAGTTTGGCCTATTCTTACCACATTGTCCTCTTTATCACACATGACAACACTAAGATAAATGAAATCTTTTTTCTTTACTCACGGGTTAACTACTGTACGGTAAGCGTTCAGTGTCTACTTTCCATTCGGTATCAAGGGAAGTAGAAGAGACTCATTAGGTATGGTAAACAGCTCTTCTAGGAGAAGGACACTCCCAAATCATGGTTTCAAGGGACAGGTAAATTGTCCAAGTGTTTCTGAACCTTTAGGTATTTACTTATAATTTTCTTGGATGAGAGTACACTCAGGCACATTATTTTATCTGCTTCCTTATTTCTTTACCTCAATGGGCTATTTTCTTTGTTGGAGACTTTGGGCTTATAGTAGCATGGTTTTCCAACCAGGGTCGTAGCTTAGCAAGTAATAATAATGATAATACTACAGTAATAACAATAATAATAATAATAATAATAATAATAATAATAATAATAATAATAACAAAATTTTTACAACTACTTGGGAAAAAATATTAGATATACATTTAGAGAGAATCTGCATGACCTCTGTCGTTAATTTTTTTTATTTTCAATCCAGTCTTTCTCCCCTCCAGTATCATACTTGCCTATCAATCATTTCCTGCATTTAAGCCATTTTAGAGGAAATTAGAAATATACCATCTGCATATTCAAAATCACACAATATCTGGTCCCCTTTCTATTGAATGCAATACCTAGTTTACAACATAATCACAATAATAAACAGTAGAGTGGACAGTATTCCACCTTGTAGTACTCCAGTCTTGATTTCAAATGGATCTGCAAGACTACCATCAACCATTAACCTACAGCAAGTTCCACTATGTGAGGGGAGTCATTGTTGGTTGTTGGGTGGGGTGCCAAAAGTGGAATGGCATGGTTGAGAGGTGAGTGGCATTGTCGCTGACCAGGCTTGTCACGAGGCGGGTGTCGATGTCCTACAACATTGACCTGCACTTCAGTTGGTGTTTTATGGTTCTTCCCCTCAGCAGAAGTGAAGTTCTTGATGGAGCTCTTAATGGTGCGGAAGTGGCTGTCCAAGAGGGTGTCAACTATGGCCATCAGGACTTTACTGGGCAAGCTGTCACCACCGGGAAGGGTGGATCGCAATGGTTACGGCAGGCGTTGTGCCCAGACGGCATGAATTAGGATCACTCCCCTAGGGCCATCAATGCCTTTTTATCTCCCAAAGGTTGATGAGAGAGCTGAAAAATCTTGGCTATACGGCCAGCTGGTAGCTGTGAGTACTGTTCCAGGAGGGATGATTTGAGGGCATCATACTCTATGCTCACAAAGCCAGTTGCAGAGTTCTGGGAAAGTGCTGTAAGCGATCAAAGTGAGAACGTAGTCGGCTTTGGTGTATGAGTGGGCTATGTCCTTGTTGCGGAACTGGCTCTCGGCACCTTGAAACCAGCCAAATGAATCCCTGCAGACGAAGGGCGTGATCATCACTATGGCAGCGTGTACAGATGAATTAGGGGTGGTGGTGGGCATCGTTGGAGGATGCAGCAGACGAATTTGAGCCGCGAGGCGAGCTGGGTGCTCAAGGCACTTCTTAAGTCGGCTTATACAAAAGGCAGCTCCCAAACAACTAATTCTATTTACAGACTACACCGGTATTTATAGGACACCCCCCCCCACACACCGGGTCACATTAGGGAGATAATTGCATGTTTACAATCAACTGTTTTTGGTAGTTAAGTTTGATTTTGTTCTAAAAATAGATAACATAACAATGGAATGATAATAGAGTTTAACTTAGCTTGGTACATTCAACGACTCCTTACATGAAATCCAATTACGGTTGTAGCATAAGAAACAGTTGATATGGCATACTTCTTCATTAGTATGTGCATTGTTTGCTTCACTTGTAATACAGACAGACATACACACACAAATATATACAGTATATATATATATAAATATATATATACACACACACACATATATATATATATATATATATATATATATATATATATATAAATAATCATCCCCTCCTACGCCTACTGATGCAAAGGGCCTCAGTTAGATTTCGTCAGTCTGCTCTACCTTGAGCTTTTAAATCAATACCTCTCCATTCATCATCTACTTCACGCTTCATAGTCCATGTAGGCCTAGGACTTCCAAAACTTCTAGTACCATGTGGAGCCCAGTTGAAAGTTTGTTGAACTAATGTCTCTTGGGGAGTGCGAAGAGCATGCCCAACCCCTCTCCATCTGCCCCTCACCATGATCTCATCCATATATAGCACTTGAGTAATCTCTCTTATAGTTTCATTTCTAATCCTGTCTTGCTTTTTAACTCCCAATATCCTTCTGAGTGCCTTATCTATATATATATATATATATATATATATATATATATATATATATATATATATATATATCTGTATATATATATATATATATATATATATCTGTATATATATATATATATATATATATATATATATATATATATTTCAATTCTCCTTTTTACTCAAGGATGATGCTGCAATATCCCTATTTATACTATGTATTTATGAGATGAGGTTGCCAGACCCATGCCTAGTAATATTGGTATAGATACCATCTTTAGACACTTGTTCGCATAAAGCTAGATAACATCTGATGTCTCCCTGTTTGTGTCTCATTTCTTCGATCCATTACAACAATGGTAGCTTATTTCACTTCTAGATAGACCCTTGAAAGCCCTTCCTTGGAAGATCTCATTAAATTTCCAAAACTCCTTTCCTCATCCAAAATTCGTCGCACTGTTTAAAAGATAGATTTTATCATAGGGTACATGAAAATTGCCATGGAAAAATTTAAAACCATTTGTATACCTGAAGGCCTGAGCTCTCCTCTTAAAAGATTTCCCAACTCATTTGTTTGAAGTATACGAATAGAAAGAATAAAAACACTGATTAGATTCTGAAGATAATCACAGGCTGTTTGGTTTAACGTAAATGTTGCCTTTAATTATAAAAAAAAAAAAACTTCGTCTATAAATTTCATCTTCTTTTGCTTTTTTAAAGATAGATATCAACATGCATTATAATGTTCATTATAAGAAGAATAATGTGCCTACTATTTACTGATAATTTTCCTAAAATTAGAAGAAAGTACTTGTTTATAAGAATGAGAGTAAGTAAACTTCATATACAATGGTTCATAATTAGTCAAAGGTAAGAATGGAATCTAAACTTCATCATCGTAACACAGGGCACCCTCTCTCTCTCTCTCTCTCTCTCTCTCTCTCTCTCTCTCTCTCTCTCTCTCTCTCTCTCTCTCTCTCTCTCTCTAGTATTTCAGTACGCCAATTATGAAAGGCTGAGGTATATCTTTACAATTCATAAGTATTGTATATTTTACCCTGCAGTTGATGGTATAATGATTAATAACGTGTCGATGACGAACATAGTTTGCAGGAAACGTTTTACTATTTATTGTAAGAAGGAAATTCTGTCAGATAAGATACGTCAGCGTAAAGTGCAATAATTTTGTATTGAAGGTTGAATTATCAACAACGAGGATTAAACTTGACCTTTGAAGGATATTCAATGGTGAATTCACAAAGCGACTTAATGAAAATGACCGCAGCCCGAGGGATCATATCCTGTGACAAGAGTCGAAACGTCCTCTTACAGTTGACCGATTTCCCCTAGTTTCTAATTCACGTCGGCCGACAGCCATCACTGTCAAGTTGGACATTTTCAATTAATAAGAAATTTATGCCACTCTCCACAGACAACGTTTAAATTTTGGTGAGAGCGCGTTGGGAATTATGGGCGCCAAACATCTGATCCTTGAGTGACAGGCCCTTAATTCAGTATCACAGTTAGGGGTCGGGAGTTCATCAATGAATGGGTGTCATCATTTTTAACGGTGAAATATGGAGGCGACCTATATATTTTGGAAAAAAAATAACAGATTATTATTATCACTTGCTAAGCTACAGCCCTAGTTGGAAAAGCAGGATGCTATAAACCCAGGGGCTCCAACGGGGAAAATAGCCAGGTGAGGAAAGGAAACAAGGGAAAATAGAATATCTTGAGAACTATAAATCCTTTAACAAAACAAGAGGAAGAGAAATAAGATAGAATAGAGTGCCAGAGTGTATCCTCAAGCAAGAGAACTCTAACCCAAGACAGTGGAAGACCACAGTGGAAGACTATGGCACTGCCCAAGACTAGAGAATCATGGTTTGATTTTGGAGTGTCTTTCTCCTAGAAGAGCAATTATCAGTTGTTTTTACCACAAAGAATTATGCTATTTTATTTTGCTGAAGTATGAGAATAACAATTATCTTCTAATTACTACAGATAGAAATTATAAAACTATTTCCAAATATAAAATACCAATCCATAATGCCCTGGCCGAAAATGAAGTTGAAAATCTATACGAATATTATGAATAAAAAGAATGAGTATGTTTTCTGTATCAAATAAAAATATGGATAAACTGTTATAACAGAATAGATACTCGCACACTTAAGTGATATAATTTTTAATGATTTTATACTTAACTCACTTGAAATTGCTACATTTATCTAAACTAGAGAAAAATAACATGGAAAAAACCTGTTGAAATACATTCATGGTAAAAGACCTTGTCATACAATCCCCTTCATTACATTAAACCATTTGTATATGAGCGTGAGAGAGAGAGAGAGAGAGAGAGAGAGAGAGAGAGAGAGAGAGAGAGAGAGAGAGAGAGAGAGAGAGAATTGCTATGAATAATAAGATCAGGGGAATGTAAACCATTTGCTAGTCTTTCCAAAGTTGTACTAGAATCGTAGAAAGTAAAACAAACCAAATTAATATAAAATTACCAAAAATTAAGAATACATCGAGGGTTTTCCTTAGAGAAGCTAATGATGAGCTACGAAATATCTTGCAGAGTTTTACATGAAGATATGAATATTTTCTTGAAATCGTGGATAAAGGAAGGTACACTGATATAGTGATATCTCCATGATGACTTCACATTTCACCATGTGAGTAGTTACTAAATAAATCATAAAAAGTCGGACCAAATGTACCCATGGAAGTATAGGTGACTTGGTCTTCAAGTGACTATAAGTAATGTTTCTCGAGTTCCCAAGTCATATAAGCTTTGATCAAAATTTATATCATTATCATTATTATTATCATTATTATTATTATTATTATTATTATTATTTTTATCATTATTATTATTATTATTATTATTATTATTATTATTACTTGCTCAGCTACAACCCTAGTTGGTAAAGCAGAACGCTATAGACCCGAGGGCTCTAACAGGGAAAACAGCTCAGTGAGGAAAGGAAATAAGCAAATTGCAAGTAATTAACAATTAAAATAAAATATTTTAAGAACAGCTACAATATCAAAATAATTCTTTTACATATAAACTATAACTTAGAAAAAAAAAACAAAAAAAAACAAGAGGACGAGATATAAGATAGAGTAGTGTGCCCGAGTGTACCCTCAAGCAAGAGACCTCTACCCCAATTGTGTTACACAGCACTGAAAACAATCTGTACCAACCGTGTGTTACACGATCGTACATAGTTCATTTTGTGTATATATTATGCTTGTACCTTCGCTCTTCCCTCGCACTAAAATGAACCAGATTAAACATGTCTGCTATTCTCCTCTGTAACAGTGTCTGTTTTTCAAACATGAAAATTCTTGTTGCTTTGAGCTTTTGTATATAAAGGAGAGTGTTCTATAATAAGTTTACTCAGTTGCTTTCACATTGTCTTTGAGTCACAACCTTCTCTCGGCTAGTCACAAATCGCAATGTTGATCCAACCGATAGTTCTATAATGGACTTGCACACATCTATTAAGTCTATCCTCTTTAAAGTAACGATACTGCCCTAGTTGGAAAAGCAGGATGCTATAAGCCCAAGGGTTCCAACAGGGAAAAAAAGCCCAGTGAGAAAAGGAAATAAGCAATAAAACTATATGAGAAGTTATGAACAATTCAGCTTTCTTAGTACCATTGTTTATTCAGAATAAGAAGATGCAAACTGTGATATTTCTATGTGAATCACTGATTGGACATTTTGAGTAAAGGAATACAAAACATGCATTAAAAAATACCTACAAATTGAAATTCTCTACCAAAAAAGAAGTAATAATTTGCTGATACAGGAAGAGTCAGCATAACACACACCATAAGTCAACACTAAACAAATCACCGTAACATGTCTCTCCGGATTGACAAAAAATAAACAAAAAAATCACCTGGTTTTTAATTAGGCTCAAATTCCAAAATTGCAGTTGATTGGGTAAACTAAAAACAAAAGAACCAATCAGGTTCCAGCAAAATCTCCATTGCTACAATTCAACATGAAAAATCAGAAAAACAAAATATGGCCTGGCATTCTTCTCCATTATGTTGCTGAAATAATGAATTCGACTGGGAAAGCCACACACACACACACACACACACACACACACACACACATATATATATATATATAAATATATATATATATGTATATATATATATATGTATATATATATATGTATATATACATACATACATATATATATATATATATATATATATATATATATATATATATATATATTCATATATATACACACACACACAAATATATATATATATATATATATATATATATATATATATATATATATATATATAAATATATATATATATATATATATATATATATATATTTATATATATATATATATATATATATATATATATATATATATATATATATATATATAAGTACTCGTCAAAATGTGCACGCCCTTAAAAAAAATCATCCAACGAAACTTAATTAGCAATAAAATAGTAAATAAACACACGACACTTACTTTAAATACTTCGTTGGTAAGCCCTTTCTTTTGGGAACATATTGGAAACGTGCTGGGAGCAAAAGGGCATACCCCCTGAGCTTCTCAGGTGTGAAATGGTGCCAAGATGCCTCGATTTCCGCCTGGAGTTTGGGGATCGAGCTCACATCCTTGCCTTGCAGATCAAGTTTTATGGTGAGCCAGAGGTTTTCAATGGGATTTAGGTCAGGACTGTTGCCTGGCCAGTCCTTGAAGTATCCCACCAGACAATCCTCAAGCCAATCAGTCACTGATTTTGACCTATGAGCAGGGACACCGTCCAGCTGAAAGATCCTGGCGGAGGTAAGCTCAAAACACTCGGGTAAATGGTCACAAAGGATCTCCAAGTAATTATATTGGTTTATTTTATCGTTCTTTGGCAAAAACACAAGCTTTCCAATGCCTCTCCCTGTGAAACAGCCCCACACCATACGAGAATCAGGGTGTTTTACTGTGTGTTCAAGGTACCTTGGGTCTAATGGGTCACTACCCTTACGACGATAAACTCGTGCTCCTCGGTTACCAGTCAGTGTACACACTGCTTCGTCTGGCTACAGCACGTCTAATCAGTCGTCATCAGTAAAATTAAGAGATTTCTTAGCAAATTTCACACGACGTTCTCGTTGGAGCTTTGTAAGTAAGGGCTTACGCACGGGCTTGTGGCTCTTGTAACCAAGCTCCTGAATTGTATGTGATATAGTTCTCACAGGCATCTCCCCAAAGACACTAGGGTTATTTTCTTTAACTTTCCGTGGTGTAAGACGTGGGTTACTTTCCAATGAACGTTTTAAAACACTAATAGAGCGTCTAGAAGATTTTCTGGGACGCCCTGTACTTTTTTTTGTTAATGTCGTCGTACCACTATTTTCAAGCCTCCACATCAGCGCACCCACGGATGCCTACGCCCACCTCCTCACATCGTACCAGGAAGTTTTCCGTCCAGAACTTCGTCAAACGCCCACGGCTCCTGCCAAGCACGGTATTTATCACCATATCAAGACGATGGGACCCCGTCTTTGCAAAATTCAGACGTCTGGCACCGGAACGATTGGCAGCCGCTAAACAGACATTCGCCGAAATGGAGGAAATGGGCCTTTGCCAGAAGGCCTCCAGCCCATGGTCGTCACCCTTACATATCGTTCTGAAGGAAGACAGCTCCCTCCATCCGTGCGGGAATTACAGGCGCTTGAACATGCAAACAGAACCGGATCACTACCCCCTCCCAAACATCACCAACGAGACCTCCTACCTGCACAAAGCAAAGGCTTTCTCCACGCTCGACCTCCTGAAGGGGTATTATCAGGTACCTACAAACCTAGAAGACATCCCCAAGACTGACATCACCACTCCTTTTGGTACATACACCTTCAATTACTCCTGCTTTGGCCTTCGTAATGCTGGGGCCACTTTTCAACGTCTCATGGATGGCATCTTAGGGGACCTCCCCTTCTGTGTATGTTATGTGGACGACATATTTGTTTTCTCTTCCTCAAAAGAGGAACACCTCCGTCACCTGCGCATCGTGCTCGACCGCCTGCAGCAAAACGTCCTTGTAGTCCAGTACGACAAGTGTACCTTTGGCGCCAACGAAGTGTTGTTCTTAGGGCACCACATCACTCCTCGAGGAGTCCATCCCCTCCCTGAGAAGGTAGCAGCTGTTCAGAGCTTCCCCACGCCCTCGACCGTCAAAGCTCTGCAGGAATTCTTGGGCATGATCAACTATTATCACCGTTTTCTGCCAGCCATTGCTGCCACTCTTGCTCCCCTCTACGCCTCTCTCAAGGGCAAGCCAAAAGACCTGCAGTGGGGTCCCCTTCAAGAAGTGGCCTTCTGCAATGCAAAGAAGGCCCTATCAACTGCTGCAACTCTCACTTTTCCTATCCCACATGCCCCTCTCCTCTCCATCGATGCCAGCGACGTCGCTATTGGTGCAGTACTCGAACAGATGGTCAACGGCTCGCCCCGCCTATTGGCCTTCTTCAGCAGAAAACTGTCCAAAGCAGAATTGAGTTATTTTCCCTTCGATCACGAATAGCTGGCAGTGCACTTGGCTGTCTGTCATTTTCGCCATTTCTTAGAAGGTATGCCCTTCGTCATTCGCACAGGCCACATGCCTCTGGTGCAGGCCTTCACTCGACAGCCTGAAGCCTGGTCCGACCGTCAACGCCGAAATCTCTCTGTCGTGGATGAATACAATTGCACCCAACAACACGTTCCTGGGAAAACGAATCCCGTTGCCGATGCCCAGTCAAGAAACACGTTGGCTGCCGTTCAACTGGGATTGGATTACAATGCCTTAGCTGAAGCCCAACGACAGGATCCAGGGTATCAAGCATGTAGGACATCCTGCTTATCCCTCCGTTGGGAAGACATCCCCCTCGACGACTCCAACACACCCTCCTCTCTGACGTCAGTACTGGTAGACCGCGACCTTGGATTCCTGCTCCCATGCACCGACAGGTGTTTGATTTCATTCACGGCCTATCAAATCCCTCGTGCCATTCTACTGCACAGCTGCTGAAGACCAAGTTCATTTGGCACGGCATTTCTAAGGATGCTAAGGATTGGGTCCGCGCCTGTACTTGTTGTCTAACTTCCAAAGTACATCGACACACGGATTAAGGAGAGTGCACCTTTCCTCAACCTCAGCGTCGTTTCGCCCACATTCACGTCGACGTTGTAGGCCCCCTACCCACATCACAAGGGCATCGTTACCTGTTTACCGTCATCAACCGCTCCACTCGTTGGCCTGAAGCCATTCCCATGGAAACTGCAAGGTCCGCATCATGTACATCTGCCTTACTCTCAGGATGGATTGCAAGATTTGGTATACCAGAGCATATTGCTTCTGACAGGGGAACCACTTTCACCTCTCAATTGTGGACATCATTAGCGAATCTCCTGGGCATCACCCTACATCAGACAACTGCCAACAACCCCGCTGCCAATGGAATGGTTGAAGTTTTCATCGCACCCTCAAAGCAGCTTTGATGTCCCGCTACAAGGATTCCAATTGGTTTACTCAGCTTCCCTGGGTCCTCCTGGGACTAAGGACCACTCCTGAAGACACCCTCAACGTCTCGGCAACTGAAATGGTGTATGGCGACCCGTTGGTCTCCCTGCCGAGTTTTTTCCCTCTACAACCTCCTCCGACGATCTCCAGCGCATATGTCACGTCGTGGGAAAATTTACTCCATGCCGCCAGATTTACAAGCCCCCAGCGAAGCATCACTTACCGACAGACTTGCACTCTGCAACTCACGTCTTCCTATGCAACGACACTAGCAATCCACCGCTAACGCCCCCCTACACGGGCCCTTTCCTTGTGATCCGACGCAGTCCAAAAGCATTCCTACTAAACATTCGTGGCAAAGAAGACAGGGTCTCCATTGATCATCTAAAACCTGCTTATCTCTTGCCAGATGACCCGCCTACAGTTCGCCTCTTTAGATCAGGGCGCCCTATTTAACATGTACGGCATGTCATTTATAGGGGGGGGGGAGCCATGTACCAACCGTGTGTCACACGATCATATGTAGTGACGACATTTAATTTTTTGTATATATTATGCTTGTATCTTCGCTCTACCCTCGCACTGATAAGGACCTGAAATAAAATGTCTGTTTTTCTCACCGTTAACTGTTAACCGGTGCAGTGTCGGTTGAACATGAAATTGCCTGTTTGTTATGCCCTTTTTGCCTGAAGTTTATGTACATATAAACGTATGTTCTGTAATAAAGTTACTCAGTTGCTTTCATCCTGCCTTCTTAGTCACAGCCTCTCTCGGCCCGTCACACAACGGTCCCGAAAAAGGGAATACAACGCCGAAGGTGAACGTCTAGCAGGCGAGGGAGAAGATCGCCAGTCATTGGAGGAACTGAAGAGACGTACCTTAATCAGGGCTACAGTTTCCTTTTGTTTTGGGAGTGAAAATCCAACATAGGGCAAAAGAGAAAAAGAAGATAAGCAAGTACCTGATATCCAAAAGGTATGTAAACAAATGAACTGTTCAAAATATGCTAAAGTAAGTTATGTATACACTTTAAACTAAGGTTATGTAACCACACTGTGTTAGGACTCCTAGAACCGATATATATTCATGTCACGATTTCACTTATGCTTCAACCCCTGAAAAATAGGTAGAGTTCCATGGGAATTACTTGCTAATTATTTCTATTGTCTATAGAAATCTTTCGATGCTCCTTAACCAGATTATGGTATCTTTTTTTCTGCAATACAGAAACCATTCTTGAAATATAAATAATTATTAATAGAATGTATAAGTGAATCTTAACGACAACAAATCTAGTTTTTTCGTTATTCCCAGCCTGGTGAAATTTTATGAGTACATAATCATGATCTACCCTTACAAACAAAAGCACAGGTTGAGCGAGAGAACAAATGACCTTTAAAGAGGTATTCCTATCCAACACATTCATAATGTAGGCATCATCTTTCTTTAACCTGTTGCTAATACTAATGATCATGCATCATTGACGCATATAACTGTGTGTTCTCAGGCTCCTAAGAAAATCATTCTGTTGAGCTGGTCTTAGGATGAGTTCTATTTGTGACATCGTGGGATGTTATCTGGAGTCTCGTGAATAAGTTGGAGATGGCAAACCAGAGAGATGTATCAGTAATTGTTAAAACTCTTTGCAACAATAGAGAACGACATGAATACCAAGAGGAAGCTAACATAGGGTATTTATATTTCTTTGCTATTTTGGGTGACCTTCATACAATATATATATATATATATATATATATATATATATATATATATATATTATATATATATATATACACAGTATATATATATATATATATATATATATATATATATATATATATATATATATATATATACATATGCAAAACACTGCAGGGAAAAGGAAGACATTGAGTTTATCCTGTCTAGTTTTGTCTTCGACTTCTTTGCATCGGAGCATTTACGTGTTCCTGAATTATATATATATATATATATATATATATATATATATATATATATAATATACACAGTATATATATGTATATATAAGCACACGCACACACACACACACATATATATATATATATATATATATATATATATATATATATATATATATATATGTAGAGAGAGAGAGAGAGAGAGAGAGAGAGAGAGAGAGATCTGCAGTGCATAGAACAGTTGGGAATGGTGAAGGATTAGACTTGGTAATAGGAGTTTAGGTTCAGGATAATCAAAAGAAAGACAGAGATGATGTGAATGGAAGAAGAAATATCATTGGAAGGAAAAAAGATTAATGAGGTAGCATCATTTAAATATCTAGGAACTATGATCTCTAATGCAGGGTCTTTAGAATTGGAGTTTAATAAAATCTTGAAAAAAAGCAATTCAGACAAAGGCTAGGTTATGTACATTTCGAAATAAAATCGCCTGAAAATACATATAAAAATCAGGATATATATCAGTTTATTGAGATCGGTATTATTGTATGGCAATGAGTTATGGGTATGACAATGAAACAATATCTAACAGATTTAGATTTTATGAACAAACTCTTCAGAAGAATATTGTGAGTTAAATGGCAGTATAGGATTAGAAATGAAACTATAAGAGAGATTACTCGGGTGCCATAAGTGGATGAGATTATGGTGAGGGGTAGATGGAAAGGGTTTGTACATGCTCTTCGCACTCCCCAAGGGAGATTAGTTCACCAAACTTTCAATTCGGCTCCATAAGGCACTAGAAGTGTTGGCAGACCCAGGCCTACATAGCTGAGGACTATGAAGTGGGAAGTAGGAGAGGATGACCGGAGAAGTATTAATATAAAAGCTCAAAATAAAGAAGACTGGCAAAATCTAATCGAGGCTTTTTGTATTAATCGGCGTAGGAAGAGATTATATTATATACATATGCATATATATATACATATATATATGTATATATATGTATATATATACACCTATACATATATATGTATATACACACACACACACACACACACACACACACATATATATATATATATATATATATATATATATATATATATAAAATAGTCAATGCTGCTATCATCATCTTTATTCGGGAGCTTTCGACATAACTTATGTCATCTTCAGCCTATCTGCAATTATCATATGTAAAATTAATAAAATTAATAAAATCATCCTAAGTACATAGTTAGGAAGATACACTTTCATGAATTAATCAACTAGTTCTAAAATCAACCAATCAAGGAACCTAAAACCTTAAAAAAAAAAAAAAACTTATTACAAACAACTATATAAAAGACTTAATAACTAATATAACTAGTCACCCGCAGGAGATGATGACCACCCATCCAGACCAGCAACCCACAGACCACACGGATCAATGGGTCACCGGTAACTGAACAGGTAAGCCCTCATTCAAGCTGGGTTTTGTCTTAAAAATATATAAAGACTCCAAGATTCTCAGTTGGCTGACGTTACTATGTGTCCGTAATTTTGAAATTTTCAATAGAAATGGCATGACCAGATTTAAATGCGTGGTCATAAATAGCGGAAATTGGTTTTTTACTTAACGGTATTTTGGTTCTTACCGATCTCCCCATGTGCTCCGAAATCCTACACTGAAGCTGTCTAGACGTGCTTCCAGTGTAGCATGATGATAGCAGCATTGACTATTTTATTCCTACTTAAATTGCGATTCCCAAGAGGAACCCATCTATCAACTATATATATATATATATATATATATATATATATATATATATATATATGTTTCTGTGTGCGTGCGTATGAGCATACGTTGGTACGTGTGAGCATACGTGCGTGCATGTGTGTATGTATGTGTTTGTTGTATATATCTATTTCTAATGGCAACAGCGACTTAGTAATAGCCCAATTTCTTCACAAAATGGAGGTATACTTATTACTATAAAGCCTGATGAAGTTTACAAATAAATCATGATACTCTTTTACCACTAGGAAGATAAAAAATAAGTTTAACGTTATTCATACTTTAGCTGTAAAATAGCTCATATGGTATACAATTTTTAGTAATCTTTGTATAATGATAATTAGAAGTTCGTTTCGTTACTGTACAAGGTTAGGTGTATAGAGATAATTGCTGATCACAACGTATGAAGATGCACCAGGTATCGAATGTACTGTTATCCAAATGTTTCTGGCTGATGAGATCCAAAATGATTTCTAACTATAACAAAATTTTCCTGACCACCACTGATCAATTCTGCAAGATTCGGCCACTATTTAATGCTGTCAATAGAGAGGCCGCCGAGACAACGACACAGTCGTTTGGTTAGGTCATGGTGGCATACAGGGGGACCAGGGCCAGATTCTTGCAGCAGTATATTTAGAACAATGTTGTCTAAGATTGGTACATGCTGTTTTGCAGAGCCAGCATTGATGCTTTCATTTACAACATACTCCTCTACCAGGTAGACACCACTTTTGCATTCCACCCGGCAAGTCTTTTAGATAAGGAGTCTTCTTTGCTGGTCAGCAGCAAGATGATATTTACCCTTGATAAGATCCTTAAGATACCACACCAGTCTACCATCTATGCAGACAACTGGTTCACTAGCATCGCCTCAGTGGAGTGCCTCAAGGACTACTCTCGCACTGCGAGATTTATCAGGATTGGTTATCCTGTGCTCACCACTGTTGAAGAAAGGGTCAAGAAAGTTGTTCCTAGGGTAAAAATAAGGTATACTGCTCTGATGAGATGCTTGCCATATGGTGGGAAGATAATGGTGTTGTTACCATCCTTTCGTCGAATACTGTGGTGGCCCCAATGAACATAGTTCTATGTTATAGACAGCAGCAGAGTAAGAAGGTTGGGGATCCCCGTTCTAATACCATCCATGAGTAAAATGGAATGGTGGGTGGCATTGAAAAGTTAGATAAGCTGACCCACCTCTACAAGACTTTTATAAAGAAAGAAACCGGTGGCATAAAATTTTGTGAGTTACAAGAAGTCTTGAAGGCCACAGGATCAAATGCGACTTTGTCTCTTTATACAGCGGGAGCTTATGGCAGTGATAAGGAGAAAAAAGAAATGCAATATGCCATATAAAAATCAGTGATTTTATTTCACAGCAGCCCAATCTACAAGCCCTGCTCGAGGAAGGTTAAAATCCATGGAACTCGATGAATGTGCACTGTCGACTAGATGGCATTCTGCTTGTTGGGCATCAGGAACTGTTTCATCCAATAACATATATTAAAGTTGTTGCTGTTGAAAAGCTCGTAGTTTGAGGTCAGTTCCTGACTGGCCGAGGAGGTCACCGCCCAGTGCTTCCCCACCAGACTTCGAACAGCTTCCGTGAGTGGAAGCCAAGACGGTTCTGCCAGGGAGCTCTTCACCGAGTGTTCCTTCCAGAAAGTATGGCTATTCCTTTCACGAGTCCCTACCTTCCAAGCCCTAATGGAGAAGTAGTAACAGTAGTACCTAGTACCTATTCTTACCTCATAGAAAAAAGAAATTAGGTGGAGGTTAACAGTATGTTCGATGTTGTACATGAAGTGAAACATTTTGAAAATTTCTATATCGGCAATGTGTGCTAAAACCTGAACGGATATAGCGTCTTTCCTCATAAGCTAGGCGAGTAAACAGCATGGCCGATTTTTTTTTATCGCACTTTTGTAAAGTCAAAGTGCAGTTTTTAAAAGGAAAATTTTCCCGATTAAATGTCTTAAAAAGCCTCAAAATTAACATGTTAAGAGGATTTCTTCGTATCTCCTTTATCAATATAAATGCCCGCTAAAGATTATAGAACATAGCAGCATGTGGTTTTTGATAGAAATTAATGAGGGAAGCTGCTTGGAGTAATGATAAAATTCATTATTGGTGACATGTAAGTTTTATTATGCAGTATGGGCAATGACTATCATGATATAAAAATGTCCAAGAAAAATATGCTTAAGCTCTTTTTGTACTTTGTATATTCAATCACAGAGTGATTGGAAAAGTCACAAAAAAGAATGTGTGTGCAAGTGAAAAATTGGAAGATAAGATAGGTCACATATGAAATAAAGAAAATTTTATCATTATAGCTAATTAAATACTAATTAAGGATAATGAAGAAAAACTGCAGACTAGTGAAACGATATGAAAATGTTTGGAAAAGGGGAAAGCCATGTATAATGTGGGAAAAGTTATGATAATAAAAGGGAACAAGAATGAACGCACAGTTATTCTTAATAACGATTGTGTAAGACTTGAAGATTTGATTTAAATCAGTACTGGGGAATAAATATTTACGATTATGGTGGAATGGGAGGCGAGGAGAGTCACAAAATAAGCCAGGCAATGAATGTGACATGATGCCAGTCCTTTTATGTGAAATTGATGTATAATGTTTATCTGTTGATGATAAAAAACAAAGATAGAGGAGTTGTTTGTAGATGTAAGGACAATAGATAATTTGTGGAAAGAGTGCTGGGCAGATGCTATAAAAGACGAATTGGAAGTGATAAACTCAATATGCTTGTAAAATAGTGGATGGCATTGTATGAAGATGTAAATGCCTTGGAATTTTTATACCACTGAGGTTCCTTTGATATCAAACATTTTAATTATGTAAAGGACAGTGATCATAGTAGAGGAAAAACACTGCGTCAAATAAAGAATAAGAAAATTCTATGCCGGATTGTTACCGATTCCAGGGTGGACGATTGTCTAAAAAAATGTAAGAAAAAGAATTGGATATGGGCAGGACATATAATAAGAATGACAACTACTAGATGGACATTATTAATAAAAGACTTGGCCGCTAGAGATTGCAAAAGAAGCAGGGGAAAGAAGAGAAGACAATTGGTTGACGAGCTAAGTAAATTTGCAGGTATAGACTGGCATAGAAAGACAAGAAACAGGCACAAGTACAAGGATATGTCTAAGGCCTTTGTCCTTCAGTGGACCAGTTACGACTGGTGATGATATATATACATACAGGCATATATATATATATATATATATATATATATATATATATATATATATATATATATACATACATACAACGTCAACAACAACAAATACAGCCGTTTATAGTCCATAGCAAGACAAAAGCCTCAGACATGTCTTTATTTGTCTCTGGTGTTTGACCAGTTTTCATCGCTGGCCAACTGTGGTTGGTAATGGTATTATTATTATTATTATCATTATTATTATTATTATTATTACAAAATGCTAAGCTACAACCGTAGTTGGAAAAGCAGGATGCTATAAGCCCAGGGGCTCCAATAGGAAAAATAGCCCAGTGAGGAAAGGAAACAAGGAAAAAAGAAATATTTTAAGAATAGCAAAAACACTGAAATAAATATTTCCTATATAAACTATCAAAACTATATATATATATATATATATATATATATATATATATATATATATATATATATATATATATATAATTATATATGCATATATATATCTTGTCTGATAGCTGACAGCAAACCAACCTAGTAAGGGCAACTCGAACTAGTACAGCTTTGCTGCTGATGGCGATACATAAGCCCTTTCAACACATTAGGGTAACCCCACTCAGTAAGGAACTAATATATATATATATATATATATATATATATATATATATATATATAAATAAATAAATCTATGTAAATATATATATACATACATACATACTGTATATCAACAACAACAACTACTGCTGTGTTTTGTCAACTGCAGGAAATAGGCCTCATACATGTCCATATTCACGTCCGGAGTTTGACTAGATTTCATCAATACGCTGGCCAACTTAAGATTGCTGATATATATTTGAATATATATATATATATATATATATATATATATATACATATATACATATATATATATCTTCTTCTTCCCAGCTGGTTCCCATTTTTATATGGGGTCGCCGTTGCGGATGAGCCGTTTCCATCTTTTTCTATTATGCACTTCTGCCTCATCAATCCCCTTCTCCTGTAAGTCTCCTCTCACACAGTCCCTCCATCTCTTTCTTGGTCTCCCTCTTCTTCTTCCTTGAACCTCCATCTCCATAGTATGTCTCCCAACGTGGTCCTCATCTCTCCTCATCAGGTGTCCATACCATCTCAGCCTCCCTTCCTGCACTTTCTTTGATATTTCCACCCCCTTTGTCGACCCCCTTATGTAGTCATTTTTTATCCGATCCTCTCTTGTCACCCCAGACATCCACCTAAGCATTCTCATTTCTGCCACATCCATCTTCTTCTCCTCTGTCTTCCTCATGCTTGCTGTTTCCGTTCCATACAGCATTGCTGTTCTTACCACTGTCTTATGAAATTTTCCTTTCAACCTCAGTGGTATTCTTTTGTCACAAAGAACTCCTGAGGCTGCTCTCCAGTTGTTCCAGCCTGCCTGTACCCGATGTTTAACTTCATCTTCCATACCTCCTCCAGCGTTAACAAAGGATCCAAAATACTTAAACTTATCAACTCTCTTTATCTGTTCTCCCCTAAGATGAATACTTCCTCTATCATCCCCCTCACTGGTGGTACACATATATTCTGTCTTAGATCTACTTATTCTCATTCCTCTGTCCTCCAGTACTTGCCTCCACCTTTCCAATTTCATTTCCAGATCTTCCCTGCTCTCTGCGCACAGAACAATATCATCTGCATACAATATGTTCCATGGTACTGCCTCCCTTACCTCTTCTATTAAAACGTCCATCACTATGTTAAAGATAAATGGGCTCAGAGCTGACCCTTGGTGTAATCCTACTCTCACCTCAAAACCCTCTGTCTCCCCAGCACTGCTCACTCTAGTAAATACATTACGGTACATCTCTTGTATCAGTCAAACGTACTTCTCTGGCACCCTGCTCTCCCTCAGACTCCTCCATACCTCTTGTCTTGGGACTCGGTCATAAGCCTTTTCAAGGTCAATGAATACCACATGCAGGTCTCTTTGCTTTTCCCGGAATTTCTCCATTAGTTGCCTCAGACAAAATACACCATCTGTTGTTCCCCTCCCCTTCATGAATCCCATCTGCTCTTTACCTATTTCTACTTCTTCTCTTATTCTGGCATCTATCATCCTTTCCAGTATCTTCAAAGTGTGGGACATCAATTTAATACCTTTGTAATTCCCACACTCTTGGACATCCCCTTTCCCTTTGAAGACTGGGATCATTATACTCCCACG
The DNA here is from genome assembly GCF_036898095.1 of Palaemon carinicauda. Lineage (NCBI taxonomy): Eukaryota > Metazoa > Arthropoda > Malacostraca > Decapoda > Palaemonidae > Palaemon > Palaemon carinicauda. The sequence continues at coordinate 11,501,463 of NC_090746.1, forward strand.
CCACTCATCTGGTATCTTTTCCTGCTCAAAAACTTTATCATGAGATCGTACAGTATATCCACTCCTTCATCTTCATCTCCTAAGGCTTTCCATGCCTCCACAGGAATCATGTCTGGTCCAGTTGCCTTCCCATTCTTCATCTTCCTCAATGCATTTATTACCTCTTGCCTAGAGAAACTTATTACCATGCCAAAATTCACCAGTCCATCCTCTCTTAATAATCTATCATTTTCTTCATTCAACAGCTGTTCAAAATATTCTTTCCATCTCTTTACAATGTCTTCCTCCTTTCTAAGTACTACACCATCTTGATCTTTTATTTGTTTGATGTGTGTAATATCTTTGGTGCTCTTATTTCTAGTCTTCGATAGCTTGATCATCTTGTTTAATCCTTCCTTTGTCCCCAGCTCATTATACACATCATCATATGCCTTAGCTTTAGCTTGGGCTACTACCTTCTTCACCACCTTGTTTTTCTCTTTGAACCTCTCTGTCTTCCCCTGACTGTGACTCTTCCCATCTCTTCTTTGCCTCCTTCTTATCTTTTACAACTTTCTCAATTTCTTCACTCCACCACCAACTCTCCTTTTCTTCCCATATGATACCACACGTCTCTCCTAGCAGCTCCTTTCCATGCCTTCTCATTACTGCTGCATTTCGTGTCCACCATTCTTGAACATCTTCAATTCCTCTATCAATATCCTCCAAAACCCTTCTCTTAAACTCTCTCATCTTATCTCCTTCTCTCACTAGTTTGTACCATTTAATTTTCCGTATCCCTTTAGCTTTAGCTTTTCTTTCCCTTTTTAGGCCTAAGTCCATACATAGCAGTCTGTGTTGGGGGGCTACATGGTCACCTGGGATAACCTTGCAGTTCTTGACCTCCACCAGCTTTATCCTTTTATACAGGAAGTAGTCTATCTGGGAGCATCTTCCCCCACTCCTATAAGTTATTAGGTGTTCCCTTTTCTTCTTAAAGAATGTGTTTACTATTGCCATGTCAAATGACACAGTAAAGTCCACAACACTCTCTCCTTCTGGGTTTCTCTCCCCAATTCCATGGCCCCCATGCACCCGACCAATTGCCTCATTCTCACTTCCAACATGGCCATTCAAATCTGCTTCCACTATGACCCTCTCCTGTTCTTCCAGTTCTTGCATTACTCCATCCATGTCTCTCCAGAAATTTCCCTTCTCCTTTTCTGTGCAACCAACTTGAGGTGCATATGCACTTATAATATTCAGAATCTCTCCTCCACAACACATCTTCAATCTGATGATACGGTCATTCCTTCTATGCACCTCTATCACTGCATTTTTCAGCTCACCCGACAGTACTATGCCAACTCCATATATATATATATATATATATATATATATATATATATATATATATATATATATATATATATATATATATATATATACAGTACATGTGTATATATGTCCTAATTCTTGTATGAAGATATGTGTTGTATGTCAAGGTAAATGAACTATAGAATCATGAGAATTCCACAAAACCTATAACTAAGCATGTTGTTGTAGCAAGATTGCATTTTGAAAGCGAGGGGTAGTTATTTGCCTTTGCGCGCTCTAGTAGACAAGGGTCTCGCCTATGAGAGAATTAGCTGTATATAGTGTACTTACGAACCTTTTGTAATAAAGTGAAAAAAACCCATGTTCCAAAGTCTCATTATGCATCAACATGGGACATATTGGTGTCAGGTGTAAGAATACGTTTGGTTGTGTATGCTGTGAGCAAAGTAAAATAAAAGTTTAAGATGCCGAGATATGTGAGAACTAACATAGCAGACACTGCTACTGTGGGAGATGAAAACGGAGGAGCAGTGTATAGCATTGCCGAGGAGGAATATAGACAAGAAATTAGAACGCAAGAATTGTAAAATAATTTAGATAACTTAGAACAGTTAACAAAGATTCTTGGTTGAACCAGAAGAGGAGCGGCCCGCAACCACAGCATATCTGACATACATGGACAAAGTCCAAATGCACACAAGTGAAAGTACACATGCACAGCCGAGTGAAGATACGCAAATCGTAGTTCGAAAGTTCCCAGAACTCCAGGCAAGTGTTAGGCCCTTTGATGATCAGCAGCCTAACGAAGGGATTGTATCGACAGAAGTGTTTTTGAGAGACTTTGTAATAGCCACATACGGGTGGTCGGAAAGAAAAAGCTATTCAAGTAATTAGATTGCTGAAATATGCTCCTGCAATGGAGGTAATGTGTTGGCCACAAGACGTTTAAGAAGTTATACGGAAATAAAACGACGTTTGATTGAGAAATATACCTTACCTGATGCGGCAAAGGGGAACATAAAAGAAAATTACAAACCCAAAATTCGGGAAGGTGAATCCGTTCTTAATTTTGCAACTCACATTTTTCGCGATTGCGATTCGTTTGCTACCCGGAGTGCCACTCTCCAAGAAGGTAATAAAAAAACAATTGCCCGTAAATATATTGACAGATTAGTAAACCCGTATTTATGTGGTTATTTGTTAGATGACAATCGCTCGTTAGCAGAACTAGTGAGTGCGATACAAACCATTTAGGACAGTTTGTCAGAAGAAAAAAGGACTGGGAATAAATGGCCCGATTCCGAGAAGTTGGCGGCCATGAGAGGCACTCATCAAGCCCTAAGCGGGAGAGGGGAGAACGCAGTCAGTAGGTGAGAAGAGTCTTCAGATGCTGGCAGTGTGGGGGAGAGGGGCACCGACGTGTGGAGCGCCACACACAAGGAACCACCCGCTGTTACACTAGTCAGGCCTACGGTCATCTATCTCAAGAGTGCCCAGCAAAAACGTCGATGCCGGGTGGGCTGTGGCACATACACACTTTCCCCCGCCCAAATATCCAAGGAAAAGGAAACAAAGGAAGGGGGAGACGAGGGAGATCGATGGATACTATCAAATACCCATTCAGGAAGACAGTAAATGTAAAACGGCCTTTATAGCTAACGATCAACTATTTCAGTTTGATATTCTTCCTTTCGGTGTTAAAAATGCTCTAAGTTATTTCTCAAGAGTAATGATGGCGTTTTTATCTCCCTTAATTGGCCATAATGTTATTGTTTATCTAGACGATATCATAATTACAGGGAAAACGGCCGAAGAACATAATAATAATATTCGTAAAGTTTTAGAATTATTGCGACGTAATGGTATGAAAATAAATTTGTCAAAGTGCAAAGTTTTTTGTAAACAGGTCGAATTTTTAGGTCATATAATAACCCCAGAAGATATCCAACCCTGCCCCAGTAAAGTAGCGGCTATTAGAGATTTCCCCAGGCCATGTAACTCTAAAGAAGTAGCTGGGTTACTTGGGCTTGCTGGGTATTACAGTAAATTCATAAGAGGTTTTGGAGAGATAGCGAGACCAATAGATGATTTAAAGAAACAAAAAGTAATAAATTAGGGAGTGGAAGATAGGGCCTTTAACCATTTGAAAGCTGCCTTAACTAGCCCGTTTTTAGTGACAGCAGATGCGAGTAGCGTAGCTATTGGTGGCATAGTTTCTCAATGCGATGATAAAGGTAGAGAACGGCCCATTTGTTTTGCTTCCCGGAAATTAAAAGGGGCAGAAAAGAATTATAGTACATTTAATCGAGAGGCTTTGGCTATTCTTTGGGTTCTAGAGAAGCATCGGTTCTTTTTATTAGGTCAGTTGATTGAGTTGCAAAGTGATCATCGCCCCTTACGTAACCTCTTTTACAAAGGTGACTTGACATCTAGAAAAGCAAGATGGATTGAAAGATTGTTAGAGTTTAATATGAAGGGTTTTTACCACATAAAAGGTAAAGCTAACATGGTAGCTGATGCCCTCTTTAGAGGTGCAGTAATAGGAGTATCAACTAGGGCATAAAAGAGGAACGAAGAACGTAACAAAAATATTGAAGACCCCCATCAAAATAGAGAACAGGATGTGAATTCTCCCGAAGAGCAATCAGAATACGGGAGCGGGGAGAGAGAGAGAGAGAGAGAGAGAGAGAGAGAGAGAGAGAGAGAGAGAGAGAGAGAGAGAGTTACAGATATTAGGGAGAAAGAGAGATATGAACGGTGAAGGTGAATATATGTGGGTGGCCGAGGACATGACCAGAGTGAATGCCCTGATGATGCAGGTTTGATTGACTTTGGAGGTTGGGACATAAAAGAAATCCGAGATGGACAGAAAAAAGAGGAATGGATGGAAAGAGTGCGAGCAGTGATTAAAGGGGAATCGGAGAGTTATCCGTCATTTCTTAATATGCCTTGTGAGAATTTTCATATAGAAAATGATATCTTATATTGTGCTTACGAGAAGAGGGGAAGAGAATTTTGTGCACGGGTAGTTCTTCCTCCCTCTTTAATTAATCGAGCCATCCACATTATACATGCAAGTCCGTATGCAGGACATTTAGAGATTGATAAAACATAAAGGAGAGCACGTGAATCCTTCTTTTGGTTAGGAATGAAAAAATCTATAGAGAATTATATAAAATGTTGTCATGCGTGTAACTGTTTCAAAGAACATAAAAATACTGTACCGGAAGCCAGAAAGTGGCCTGTGATTCCTATTAAATTTTATAGAGTACATATGGATGTGGTAGGACCATTTCCTCCTGGTTTAACACAACATAAGTATATATGTGTATTTGTGGATGCATTTACTCGGTACACTCATACTTACGCAATGTTGGATTAATCAGCAAATTCATTAGCCCAGGCGCTGTGCTCTTTCATTACTAGGTTTGGTTGCCCGAAAATTTTGACAAGTGATAATGGTCTCGAGTTTATAAATAAGGTGGTGAAATCGGTCACGGACTTGATGAAAATTGAACACTTTTCAGTGACAGCATATGGGTCTTCAGCTAATGACTTAGTGGAATCGCATAATAGGGAAGTAGTGCGAGTTTTACATTACTTAGTGGCTGATGACCCCCTTCATTGACACACTATGCTTCCTACAGCTGAGCTAGCTTTGAACATTGCATATAATGCTTCGCTCAGGGACACGCCTTTCTTTTTAGTGTATGGTCAGGATCCTGTGTTACCATATACGGTCATCATTAATTCGGAACAATTGCCAAATTATTCAACTGAGCAATACCGTGTATATTTATTAAATCTATTGAGGAGAGTAATGAACACCACTGAGAAGTTTTTGATAAGAGCTAGTGAAAAACACAGCTCAAAGTATGATGGTTGGTTCAAAACCACACAGGTAAAAATATTTATGGGCGATCGTTTGTATTTGAAACGATTACAACCTAGGAAACACAAACTAGAGCCAGCGTATTTGGGTCCATACCGAGTAAAGATGGTTAAATCTAACAATGTAGTGATACAAAGCATTATTAATGGCGCAATGTCTGAACATCATCAGGCACACATACATGTGGTGCCTGAGAAGGTAGTTTTCAAAAGTGTCAATCAAAGTGTTCCTCCTTACCCCTGCATACGTGACATTCCTCGAGTTTATGAGTAGATTTTTTTTTTTCCTTTGCTGTTGTCGTTTGAATAGACCTCATTTCTTCTTTTGGCGTGTCCTAATTCTTATATGAAGATATGTGTTGTACGTCAAGGGAAATGAACTCTATAATCATGAGAATTCCACAAAACCTATAACTCAGCATGTTGTTGTAGCAAGATTGCATTTTGATAGCAAGGGATAGTTAGTTGCCTTTGCGCGCTCAAGTAGACAAGGCTTTCGCCTGAAAGAGTGTTAGGTGTGTATAGTGTACTTATGAACCTTTTGTAATAAAGTGAAAAAAACCCATGTTCCGATGTCTCATTATCCGTCAACATGGGACATATATAAATATATGTGTATATAAATGTATATATATTTATATATACTTATATATATATATATGTATATAAATATATATATATAAATATATATATATATATAAATATATAAATATATAAATATATATATATATATATATATGTGTGTGTGTGTGTGTGTGTGTACGTATATACGTGAAATAAAATAAGAAATTGAAATGGGGATGACCACCTAACCTTCTCTATTACCACAAAAAAAGTTTTATTTTTACGCAGTAAAACTTGATTGGAAATAATTAAACTTGTAACCAAGATGATCATACAATAATTGTGATGTAACTATTTGTAAACTATCAGAAACTGCGTGTTTGTGTGCATGCGTATATATATGTGTGTGTGTATTCACTATTATCTCTATTATTCAAATTTTATAGCAACAATACGCATATCCTCTCCTCATTTCTATTTCTGGTTTACTGTCTGATTTTTGTTATTGTCGTGTAAAAGAGAGAGAGAGAGAGAGAGAGAGAGAGAGAGAGAGAGAGAGAGAGAGAGAGAGAGAGAGAGAGAGAGAGAGAGAGAGAGAGAGAGAGAGAGAGAGAGCCTTTCCTGGGGTTATTTCATTTATTTATTTTTTTTTTAATATTTCATGAGCCACGTAACTTGCGGTAAATTTGTGGTCCTCTTTATAGTTATTTCTGAAAATCTAATTATTTCAGCTTGTTTCTTTTTTTTCTATGAGGAAAATGTTAGAGAAATGTTAAATTAAATACATTTCCTTATTGTTTTCAGTATATAACTAATTCTTACGCCTGTAGCCCAATTAATTTCTATAAAATAGTTGTTGAGATATTACCGCTAGAGAGTTATTGGGTCCTTTGACTGGCCAGGCCGTACTACATTGGATCTCTCTCTCTCTCTCTCTCTCTCTCTCTCTCTCTCTCTCTGGTTACGGCTCATTCTGTCTTTGCCTACACATACACCGAATATTCTGGCATATTCTTTCCACATTCTACTCTGTTCTCAAACACCTGACAATACTGAGATTACTAAACAATTCTTCTTTGCTAAAGGTGCTAACTACTGCACTGTAATCATTCAGTGGCTATTTTCCTCTTGGTAAAAGTAGAAGAAACTCTTTAGCTATGGTAAGCAGCTCTTCTAGGAGAAGGACACTCCAAAATCAAAGCATTGTTCTCTAGCCTTGGGTAGGGCCATAACTTCTGTACCATGGCCTTCCACTGTCTTGGATTAGAGTTCTCTTGCTTGAGGGTACACTTGGGCACACTGTTTTATCTGATTTCTTTCTCTTGTTTTTTTTTTAAGTTTTTAGTTTATATATGAAAGATCTAATTTAATGTTGGTTAATATTTTAAAATATTTGATTTTGGCTGTATTATTTCTCTTGTAATGTATTCATTTCCTTGTTTCCTCTCCGCACTGGGGTATTTTTCCCTATTGGAGTCCTTGAGCTTATACCATCTTGCTTTTACAACTAACGTTGTAGCTTAGCTTCTAAAAATACTACTACTACTACTACTACTACTACTACTACTACTACTACTACTACTACTACTACTACTACTAATAATAATAATAATAATAATAATAATAATAATAATATAAATTTGTGTCTCATGAAAGATTTTCGAACACGAAGTCAAGAACATCAAAATATACTTAACTTTACTTCAATAAACTAATTTAATTTTAAAAACAAAGTTTACGTTATCAAGAGATTAGTATCTGATGTTCATGATTCCGTTATTATTATTATTATTATTACACACACACACACACACACACACACATATATATATATATATATATATATATATATATATATACAGTAAATATCACTGAGTTAATCTTGATTTGCTTCCTGTCCATTGGGTTTTTTTTTGTTAATGGCACTCAAGTCTAGATTCATCTATTTTCTATTTTTTCCAATAATATTCTAAGTTTTAGCTCTCACACTTTTTATTAACTAGTTTACATAAATAAATTTGATCTTGCATTTTCTCTACTGTATTTAGAGATGTCATCTCGATGATTATGAAACCTGTAGAACAAATATGGTGTTTAGAAAAAAAAAAACTGTTTTCTGTACGCACCTTTTATGACTGATACTGAATGTGCTCCCTTCATTGATGGTATATATAATATATATAAATGTCTATGCATACACATATACATATATATGCATAGATACATACATACATAAATATATATATATATTTATATTTATATATATATATATATATATATAAATATATACATATATAATATATATATATATATATATATATATATATATATATATATATATATATATATATATATGAAAAATTTTAAGTAATTTTTATTTTTCCTAACATACTTACCGAGAATTACCTCTTCGGAGGGTCCTTGGACCTCTCTCAATCTCGACCAAGATTTCCCGTGCTACCCCCCCTATCTCGCTCCCGACAGTTCCTACCCCCGCCGCCAGGATAATTCCTGCGGCCCGGATTAGGGCAGGTCACTGCCCCTCCCGGGACAGGATCTCATTAAGTCCTCCGTTTAGCCCGACTCGGCAATAGAAGAATGGCACTCGGGGACGGAAGGGAGGGCCATTACTCAGAGGTAATTCTCGGTAAGTATGTTAGGAAAAATAAAAATTACTTAAAATTTTTCATTTGTTCCGACACGAATACTTTACCTCGAATTACCTCTTCGGAGACTTACACTTTAGGAGGCGGGAGAGCCATTCTGCCACTTGGTTAGGCACATGGTGCCTGGAGGGCTACGTAATGCGGGGGTACAGAGAGCGGATAGGGGGTAGCAGGGAAAACTTACGCTTATAATTTTAGGGTTACCTCTTGACATTTTCTCTACTGAGTCTTCTCCTGACGAAGTAGGGATGAGACTATTCACTTGTTGGGGACGTCTTCCAGCCTGCCACTACACAGCTTGGAGGGCGGCGATGACTGTCCCAATGGAGAATCCATCCAAAGACTTTCTTGAGTAGTCTTTGAGTTAATGGGCCGTGAAGGTCGACTGGTGTGACCAAGTGCCGGCCTGCAGGATCTGGCCCACTGCCATATTTCTCTCAAAGGCCAAGGAAGTGCTCAGGCTCCTGATGTCATGGGGACGTGGAGTGCCTGGTACTGCCACCTTGTCTTCATCATAAGCCCTAGTGATGACTTGTCTCAGCCAGAAGGAAATAGTGTTCTTGGACACTTGCTTCTTATTAACGCCTGAAGAGACGAAGAGGTTCTTGGCACCCGGACGGAGATGGGCCGTCCTTTCCAGGTATTTCCTGATCGTCCTGACCGGGCATAACTTCAGGTCGTCCGTATTGCCTGTCTTGGGGATGGCTGGAAAAGAGAAACCTTCAAACCTCGGGTCCCAGACTGCTGGGTTCTGAGTCTTTGCTACAAAGGAGGGTACGAACTTGAAAGATACCTCCTTCCACCCTTTGGAGTGTGCCACGTCGTAGGAGAGACCGTGGATCTCACCTACCCTCTTAGCCGAAGCTAAGGCTAGCAAGAAGACTGTCTTGAGGGTGAGACCTTTGTCCCCGATATCTCTGAGTGGTTCAAAGGTTGGACGATACCACATTTTCAGGACCTTGGCCAGGTCCCATCTAGGCACTCTCCTGACTTGGGGAGGGCAGGATTGTTCGAAACTTCTAATCAGCATCCCTATGTGTCTTGAGGTCCCCAGGTCGATGCCTTTCAGGAGAAAGACTTGGCCTAAGGCTGCTCGTACTCCTTTAATAGCCGGGATTGGCATTCCTATTTTATCCCTAAGGTACACTAGAAAATCAGCTATGTCAGGGACCGAGGCTTTGAGAGGTCTTATTTGTTTTGTCGCGCACCATTTCGTAAAGGCGGCCCACTTCGCCTGGTAGACTACGGTAGGGGATTTTCTTAGGTATAGGGACATCCTCTTGGCTGTGGAGGAGGAGTACCCCTCCTTCTTCAGGAGTCGCTCGATAGTCTCCAGGCGTGAAGGCGAAGAGAGAGAGGGTTGTCGTGGAACCTGAGGAAGTGCGGTTGACTCAGTAGATCTGACCTGACGGACAGAGGCCACGGCGGTTGACTCGATAGGTCTTTAGGTCCGCGAACTACTCTCTCTGTCTAGCCACCAGGGCGCTACCAAAGTCATCTGTAGGCTCCGAGCCACCTTTATTCTGCTGAGCCCATGTCTTATCAGCGTGAAAAGGGGGAAAACGTACACATCCAGATTGACCCACTTGTTCTGAAAAGAGCCTTCTAAGGAATCTTTCGGGGTCTGGTACAGGGGGGCAATAGACTGGGAGTTGGGCGTTGAGGTTGTTGCAAAGCGGTCAACCACCGGGGAGCCCCATCGTTGAATGATGAGCTTGGCTATTCCTGGGGGAAGGGACCATTTTGTCCCTACTATGTGGCCCATTCTGCTGAGGCCGTCGGCCAGGGCGATTTACTTTCCGGGAAAGAACCTTGCTAACATCACCCCTTGATTCCCTATCACTCAGTCGAGATTCTCTATGGTGAGATCGCCCAACTCCTTCGATTACAAGTACCCTGCTTGTTTATGTATGCCATTACCGTGGTGTTGTCGCTCATCCACGCCACGGAGTTCCCCTTTAGCAGACTTGCGAAGTGTAGGCATGCCTTCTGGACTACTTCCAACTCCAGGACATTGTGTGGAGTTGTCTGTCCCCTTCCAACCAGGTCTCTCGTGCCGCTTCGTCGAGGGGAAGGGCTCCCCATCTCTGGTTGGAGGCGTCTGTGAACAGTAGGAACGGCTGACTAATGAGCCTGAGGTGTCATACCTTATTCTCCAAAGGGAAAAATTCTCCCCGAAAAAAGGTCTAATGTTATTCCCCAGTAGTTCATTCCGGTGGAAGGGGATAGATTTTGCTACTTCGGGTTGATTCAGTTCCCCAGATCCTTGCCAAACTGGAGGAGACTTCTCCCTTGTTCCTCCAAGAGGACCTTTGAGGCGGGAAGAAGCTACCAGCCGTCCAGGTATCTGCTAAGGCGAATGCCTCGTTCGTGGGCCCCCCTGCGACAGCCGTGGGGACTCTCACGAACACTTTGGGCGTTGTTGACAGACCAAAGAAAAAGGGGGACCTGAATTGCAGGAACTGGGAACCCTATTTCACCCGGAGGAACCTCCGACCCGAGGTGTGGACCGGAATCTGGAAGTATGCGTCCTTGGGGTCGATGGAATTCTACAAGCTTTCTCCCTCAAGGACAGCAGGACCGAATTCTGCGTGTCCATTTAGAAGTCCGTCATCTTGACGAACCTGTTGAGAGCTGACAGATCTATAACCGGCCTCCCCCCCCCGGTCGCTTTCTCTGCCAGGAATAGTCGACTGCAGACACCTGGTCCTGGGAGAAGAACTTCTTCCATGGTACCCTTCTCTAGCATGGACAACACCTCCTCTTGAAGGGCGGTCCTCTTTAACGGGTCTTTAGGATCTAGCCATCTATCCAGTTGGCCGGAAAAGGCGTGGTTGGTTCCGTTAGGAATGGAAGTCCGTAGCCCTTCTTTAGTAAGGACACTGTCCAAGGTTCCGCTCCTTGAGCCCTCCATGCTTGCCAATGACGCCTGAGTCATCCTCCAACCCGAAGGTTGGGTGGGGATAGGGAGCCTCCCACTCCTCCCTTCTTCTAGAGGGGAGGCCTGACCTGCCTCCCCTAGAGGCGGGGTAACCCGACCTGAAGGAGCTAGAAGGCGCTGGAGCTCCCCTGTGGAGGGGCTGAGGCGTTGCGGACCAGGAGGACGAGGGCTTCTCTCCTCGTAGTGCTGGTAGATGCTTGGGGTGTCGCGGCACTATCCGAGACAGATCTCTTCTAGGGTGGTCTCCTAGGAGTCGTAGGTCTGGGGACGTTAGCCTCCTTCTATTTCAAGACCTTCTCCACTATGGTTTCTCGTTCCTTCCGAGGAAACAGAGATTCTCCCCCCAAGGGAAAGCTGCGATGGGTCGCGTCCCCCTGTCTGGTGCCTACCAAGACACTTACGCCAGAACAGTGTTTCGCTTCCAGAACACCCAGTTAGCTGTTAGTGTGAGAGACTGAAAAGCCACTAACCTAAGGGTTGAAGGCCTTGCTGGACTTATAGTTTTATAATTTATTTATGAAAGATTTATTTTAATGTTGTTACTGTTCTTATATTTTATTTTTCCTTGTTTCCTTTCCTCGCTGGGCTATTTTCCTTGTTACGGCCCCGGGACTTATAGCATCCTGCTTTTCCTACTAGGGTTGTAGTTTAGCAAGTAATAATAATAACAACAACAACAATAATAATAACAATAATAACTTATTGCAGACTATTTAGCTTCACGACTATCATGGTCCCTGAAGTCTGGGCTTCTCGTTAAGAATTATTCTAGATGTCTAATGATGTCAATACCTAAGAGATTTATTGCTCATGACGATCGATATCCTTTCAAGTGTAATACCTGAAAGAACATGAAGAGTATACACATTCGTGTAAAGGACACACCTGGCAATCATGTAAAAGAAAAAGATGATTATCCCAATATAAAACATGAATGGGTTTCCGTCTTTTTTTTTTTTTTTTTTTTTTTTTTTTTTAATCGATTCCAATAGGGCACTCCCCGGTCGCTTCGGTTCTGGAATCCCAGGCACTCCCTTGCGGTGGTACCGGTTTCCCCGGCGGGGAGCTCCGCACCCGGTTCGGGGTCAGAACCGGCAACGCCGTACCGTCGAGGACTACTGTTCGTGTATTCTCTCCGGGGGAAGCGGATCCTCGTGGGCTGCCCCAACGGAGGGAACCGTTCCTTTTAAGTCCGAGGGCCGAACCAGCTGCGCTGATTCGGCCAGGCTGCCCGTAAATACGCCCGCTTACACCTGCGGGCAGGCTGGGGGACGCGGACGCGGATCCCCGTGGGCTGACCCGACGGAGGGAACCGTTCCTTTTAAGTCCGAGGGCCGAGCCAGCTGTGCTGATTCGGCCTGTCTGCCCGTAAATAAGCCCGCTTACACCTGCGGGCGGGCTGGGGGACTCGGACGCGGATCCCCGTGGGCTGACCCGACGGAGGGAACCGTTCCTTTTACGTCCGAGGGCCGACGTTCCTTTTACGTCCGAGGGCCGAGCCAGCTGTGCTGGTTCGGCCAGGCTGCCCGTAAATAAGCCCGCTTACACCTGCGGGCGGGCTGGGGGACGCGGACACGGATCCTCGTGGGCTGACCCGACGGAGGGAACCGTTCCTTTTAAGTCCGAGGGCCGAACCAGCTGTGCTGATTCGGCCAGGCTGCCCGTAAAGAAGCTCGGTTACACCCGTTGGCGGGGTGAACCGTAGGCTTCGCGGTCTTACGCCTGCCTGAAGAGGCCTTCTCGCATTTCTCCCTGCGAGGGTTATATCTGCGTCTGGAGGATGGCCTTCGTGGTGAGAAAAAACCCTGGGTTGTCGGTCCGGGGGACGCTGCAAGACAGACCTGGGGGGCTCTTTCTCGGCGAGGCCCTCGGCTGCAGAAGAGACTGAAAAATACGCTAAGAGACTGGAGAAGAATTAGAGACATTTTCCCCCACATGGGGTCATCAGAGGAGACGTGGCCTACTTGCACCAGGACTCCGTCTCCCCACACACTCCCGAAAGTAGTACTTACCTCGAACTACTTCTTAAGAGTTATCTTCTACACAATAAACCAACCTCGTCTCCTACTCTGGGTAGGAGAGGGTGGTAGGGAAGCTCAGCCCGGCGGGACGCCCGGCGCTAGTCTTCTTAGGCGAGCCCTTCGTCGCCCACTTCCTCTTGGTGCTATACCGCACCCACTCAAATTCTTGGGGAAGAGCAATGGGCACTTCCCCGCAACTGACTTACCTCGTCCCCTACTCTGGGTAGGGGAAGATGGCTGTATAAGAATCTCTATTCGACGAGGCATCGGGAATTAAGTTGGCGAAGAGAGGCTCGTCTTCCTACGAGCCTCTTGGATGTATTCTTCCTTTTAGTGCCGAAGTGCACTCACTGCACTACGTTCCAGGACCAGCAGTCCTGACACGTGGTTGAAGAGGAACATAAGCTGCCCCTACACGGCAACACCGACGATAAGGGGAGGAAGAACGATTTCTTGTAAAAAGTTTTCCTTTCAGCTATCAATTCCTTGAAGAAAATCAAGGAATACAGTTCCCTAACGCACACAACGCACGACACAAGCACTAAGGAAATGAATTAAACACCGGGTAAGGACACGGTTGAAAAGTGAACGCACAGGAACACTTGGGAGGTACACTGCGAAAAAAAAAAGATCGAGAATTTAACCGGGAAAGAGTGAGATGATTCGCATCTCACGACCAAGGACTTAATGAAATCCTGTCCCGGGAGGGGCAGTGACCTGCCCTAATCCGGGCCGCAGGAATTATCCTGGCGGCGGGGGTAGGAACTGTCGGGAGCGAGATAGGGGGGGTAGCACGGGAAATCTTGGTCGAGATTGAGAGAGGTCCAAGGACCCTCCGAAGAGGTAATTCGAGGTAAAGTATTCGTGTCGGAACAAATATATATATATATATATATATATATAGGGCATCAATATCTCTTAATATCGGATTCTCTCTACCTCGGGATCAGAAACCCAAGGGGGAAACAATTCTATGATAATAGCTTCTGGCTGGTAAGTAAATAGATGGATAGATTATCAACTAGATGTAAAGTTGGATAGATAGATATATAAATGTACTGTCTTTTATTAGGAAATATATTGCATATGATATTTTTAGGACCCATATTATATGGGACCTGGATAGTTCAAACACCTCAATTCGACTTAATTATGTATAATGTAAATGGTTGTGATACGGCGAACCAAAATCATCTGCTGTTTTAGTTCCTAAGATGTTTGCTTCCTTTTCTCCCCAAAGATTCTTCCCATTTCAAGCTCCAACTGGCAAATTGAATTTTGATCCCCGTCACGGAAAAATTCTCCCGATATAGGCGCCGGCTTCATGCACCACGGGATGAAATGGTCATCTTTGTTTATGTCTTTACCCGAGAGACCTTTTTTCCATGCTCTTTTGGGAGTTCTGTTCCACATGCACATTTTTCGTACAAATTTTCTTCTATCTGTATTGGTAAGTAATATCAAGTACTACAGAAGTTACATCACATACAGGTTATATGAATAGATGTACATTTATTTTGTTATTGTTTTATAGAAGAATGATGTTTAAATTTTCATTTATCTTTTCCCATTGCGCGTACTGTAAGACAACCACTTCATTATGCATCGGTGCAACACTGTATTCACATGTGTCAATAATGCTCTTCTTTCCGCCATGAGCATAGTCAGTCGTTGTTCAGTGGTCATTGGTTCCTCCTGCTTTCACGTTGATGTCCTCCGTCTATATTTATTATACAAAATTTTAAAGAACTTAGTTTAATTCACCACCCTTCAGACCATTTCCTGCACGAATGTATGTGGCAGTATTACACACATGGAGCATTGAGTAACTAGACAATGTGGATTACAAGAAAACGACCGCCATTGCTGTTTACTTCTAGTCTCTCACATTAGATCCCTTACAGTGACTCAGGATATCAACCTTAGTTTACTACACTGCCTAAAGGAGTGATACAGTGTTTGTGCAGCGCCGAGTTAGAGTGTTAGTTTGTTATAATGCAGTGTTGTCCTATATGTTTCCTTGGCAACCTCCCCGCAGTACATTTGAACTCTGGCGCCATTTTTCTTGGTGGCTCTTCAACCCATCCTCCGTCTTTCATGCATCGACGTAGAGCTCCCAAATGAGATTAATTTATTTGAGGTTTTCTGGCATCCTGAAATCTAAGATCATTGACACCGATATCATTTATTATAAATAAGAAATAAAAGAATATTCAATCAAAATTATAAAAGCAAAGATGTCGTTTTAAAAGTTAAATACCTTTATGGAGACCTGCTTCTGAAGTAAAACTAAAAATACCACTAGCAGGGTAGGACACAACATGTCCAAGAATCTTGGCAAGGATGAACATGCCATCCTCAACTCGAGCCTCAAACAGATATCAATTTCTCTCTCTACTATAAGTGGGGCATTCTGTCAACAACAACCTCACTGTCAAGGGTACCAAACAGTCGTCGCAATATGGCTGGTATTGGCCAGTAAGCAGAAATTCATGTGTCAACTGAGTGTGACCATCCCAAATGAGATTGACTGAAATCTGCCAGACAAGCCTTCGAAACCCACATTTTCAACACAAAAAACCCTCTACATTTTTTAAATGTCATGAAACTGCATGGAATTTTCCTTGTGATAATAGATTCATTTAATTTCCTTACCCTTTTTTTTTCTTTGAAATGGAGCATATTTGTCCAGATATCCCTCTGTAGCTTATATATCTATTCTTGTAAAGTAAAAAATGATCAATGCCATCATCCACTAATGCCTCATGTCTTAAGATTCCCTGAGCAATTCTCTCAAGTTTTTATGTTCGATATACTTTACAAAGTGTAGACATATGTATCTTTCATAAGGGCAATAAAAGTTGTTTACTTCTTTTAATGGAACTTCTCTTACCAGGGTCATAGTTTAATTGACTTTGCTCACTAGTCAGCAATCTGCATTTATATGTAACACTTGAACAGAGAGAGAGAGAGAGAGAGAGAGAGAGAGAGAGAGAGAGAGAGAGAGAGAGAGAGAGAGAGATTTCTGACATGTATAGTAGGTCGCGACCTGATCAGGGCTGGTAGCCTATTTATCCACCCAGGTTCTGATTCATGATTGCTCTGCACTGTTCCTTCTCGTATTCTTCTATAAATCTTTTTTTTTTTTTTTTTTTTTTGTAAAATTATCGTGAAAACATTTGTATTCTTGAATTTATTTCATAATAGTAAATTTTTAATGAATTATAAGTCCTTAAACATTCATTACAAACTGCTCAATATAGACAAAGTATTTTGAAAATCCGCCAGATTTCCTGCGGCCCGCAGCAACGGTCCAAGACCCGCAGACCAGCTTCTGAATAAGCAAGGGCTAGGGAGGTTCCCGTCAGTTTGCCAAGGTTGCATCGATGGTGACTCAGCCCGAAGGCGCTCTCCAAGAGGCATGCTCTACTGTCTCCCTTCCTTTGTTACAATACACATTTGCACATAGTCACATATCCTCACTCACCTCACCCAACCTGAAGCTTTATTTAACAAGCTCACTGTGACAAATATTTCAAGTTTTATCTATCCCAAGTGCTTCGTTTAGTTTACATACAGCGGATTGGATATTTTTCTGGCACTCTACAGATTTCAAGCTCTCGTACAATACCAAACTCAAAATGGCTCACCAAGTGAACAGCTAATAGAATTAATTGATCAGACAGTGGAAAAAAATTGAGGATCTGATGGGAGACGAGGTATCAGTGCATCTACCCACAGCTGATGAAGATACCAGCCCCACTCTTCCTAATTCCCTGACTCCCAATAGGTCAGAAGGCCACAATAATGACATACTTCATCTCATACACTTTCTTTGGACTTCAAGCATGCAAGATCAAGGACGAAAGCGACAAGAAGAGCATACCTTCAGACTACAGACGCAGCCATCAAGACAGGAAGTCAACCACCAGGTCATGTCTCTTTTCTCCTTGCTATCATGACAGATTGTGGTATTGCAATCCCAGCAACCTGACACGACATCCACACTTCCTGTCACACCTGATCCCCCAAGTGCATACTCCTACAATTTTTCACAAGCGTATGGTCCATCACCTTTCCGGCAAAAACATGCAACATATCAGGTGTTTCACCAGTGGAGACTCCGTTTTGAGGACTATGCAGCATTAGTTGCACTTCCCAGCTGATCCACCTGAGGACTTGCATCTCCCTGGATGGTAAGTGCCTGCTTACGCATAAAATGGGCATCCCTCCTGACACATCACTTTCCCTTACAGAAGTGCTGGAAACCCCGCCCCCTGCACTGAATGGGAATTGTAGATGGTAATTCTGATAAGGGTGAGGGACACAGAGTTAATACAACAGCTTATCCCCTACCAACTCTCATCAACCCTCGCAGAGTTCATGACAACCTGCCACTCCTACGAATCTACACGCGCGACTGCATCAGCCATTGCTTATTCTTCTAGCTAGATTAACACAGTACCTTCATACAAGAGGAACCAGCATCTACACAACAGGACTTATCATCGACCTTCTGACCAACGTTCTCACCAGTCTCCTGACAGTGACCCTTGTCAATATTGCTCTCGCTAGCATGATTCCTGAGTGCCCAGCCACTTGGTGAGAGAGTGTCATTACTCATATTAGCCACTGGGCGTTTTAATCAGTGGCCGTAAATTTCTTCGGTTTTGAAACCACATGCCACGATTATTTCATTATGCATCAGAGCAAGAAAAATGTAGTTACATGTTTAATACTGTTTTTCTTTTTACCATGGACATGTGCATTGTCAGTAGCGACAAGCAAGGATCTGCTTCCCCCTACTTTTAAATTGATGTTCGTCTTATGTTCGTCTATCTTTATCATACAGGATTTTAAAGAACCTAGTTTAATTCATCACCCTTCATTCCATTTTCTGCATGGATGTACGTAACAGTATTATGCACATTATCCATACGAACTCTTGAGTGAGTTATTTACTTAGAGGAACAACATATTTATTTTAAATAACTGCCTTCAAGTTTACATAAGATCATGTGGTACACCTGCTGAACATTTTAAGTCAGTTGACCTATAAAACATTGTACCATAATCACCAAATTGATCTTTTCAAAGTAATATGTATCTTATTTTCTAAACAATTTCCTATTACTTTCTTAAAAATAATTTTAATGATTTGGCCATGTACTCTTCTGTTGTAAGGTATCAAAAGGAATATATACAAAAATGTTTACATGCATTGTTTATAATGTCATTATTCATTTTTAAAAGCCATTTGTGTTCAATATGGATTTGAACCGGGGTTCATATATCATAACCATTTTTGGCATAACCCTATTCGCTATTCATTTATTATGCTTTATATTCAATTTATTGTAAAGAGGATGACTTAAATTTATTGCGAATATAAACATAGTCAAAATTGTGGCCAAGCTTAGCCATGATGTTGGTATGTTGAATTCGCCCATACACTGTTACACGATACGATTCTCTTCTCATTGTTACATGATTCATATTTAGCTTTTCAGTGAAATTCGGAATTAGGTATGAAAGGTACAAGAAGCAGTCTTAAACTACACAGAAATGGAAATAATAGGCTTAACAGATTACCGTCAATCTCATCAAAATAAAGAAAAAATTATTTAAGTAAATAAGATCTTTGACGACATATACGTTATTGTCTTAATCATTTTATCTATGAACAAAAAACATGTGAAATTCCCCTGAAATAAAAGCATTTTAGTTCAGTATGGAAATATAAAGAATAAAACAGAACTGAATATCAATCTAATCGCTGGTGGATATAAATTCTAGGGAGAAACTGACTACAAAACGTCTCTTTCGAATGAAAAAGATTAGACATCAAACATTAAAATTAAAGCAAATATCTGAAATATTACCAACCGTAAAACCGTGAGAAAATTATTTTCTTCACTGTTATACATTGAGAAAACGAATAAGCAGGTTGGAGAATAATAACGAAGGCAAAAAATTAAACAAATGTTTGTATATCTAACATAAAGTACGCCTCAATTTAATTTCTGTGCCGTCCGGTTGAGCAAATGCAATATCCCGAGGGAGAAAAGGTTTATCATTTAGCTGCCATAATATAAAACAAAATACATGAGAGAATTGGGTCATTTGCATACTGAAGAGCAGGACAAAATAATCAATAGAGGCAAGAGAGAGGGAGAGAGAGAGAGAGAGATGTGAATGATTCGCGTACATTTTGAATATCAGGAGAAATGCGCAACACATTCAAATACGTTTCAAGACAACTAAAATATGAAAATAAAAGAATTAAAGTACTTGTGGAGCATATATTCAAATGAGATGAATATCCCAAGAGGCCTTGGTCGATTGCTTACAATTACTTGGTGAGACACTCAATTCGAAGGGCGAGGAAATTGGAGCATTATTTGCGCGAGAGCTCAATAAAGTGTGTAATTACAGGAGATAGAAAAGTTAAAGAAAAGACGAGTCTCGCACCGTCATTCGTTTGTTCGTAGCTTCAAGTGGGGCTTCAGGAAAGGAAGGAGAAGAAGAACCTCCAAGCCAACAGATATTTATGAGGACGTATTAAAGGGCTACTGCTCAAGCAAAACAGCACAGCCTTCGTCGATCCTGCTTCTGCTGGCGAGGAGGAGGAGGAGAAGAAAGGTGATGGGAGGACAGATGGAGGTTGAATTGCTGATGTCTCTTGGATTCTCAAGAGACAGGTCAGTGGCTGAAGAGAGAGAGAGAAAGAGAAAGAGGAAAGGAGAGAGAAGGAAAGAGAAAGAGCCAAGAGTGAGACAATTTGACATTATTCATTTGACCAAAGGGACATGAATATTCAGGTAACATTTTTTTTATCTCGGCTTGCAATCGTTCTAAGCGAAATATGGTCTTTATTTTGTGTCAGCTGTCAGATGCGTTCTCGTCAGTTTCTTGGGTGTATGTGACTCTCTGACTGGAAGGGTTCGCACCTATGAATTTTAAGCAAAGAGTTATCTATGGCCAGGTCACTGTCGCCTTTCTTTCTTTCTTAAAAGAAAATACTCCCGATTTTCCGAGCAGTTAGTGAAAGAAATACCACTGGGACTTAGAAAACATCAGTGGTCTTATATTATTCCTTATCATAATTCTCTCTCTCTCTCTCTCTCTCTCTCTCTCTCTCTCTCTCTCTCTCTCTCTCTCTCTCTCTCTCTCTCAATCTTTAAATGCCTGAAGTAGATTGTCAGTACGTTAATCTTGGTTATACTGTAAATATTGTTTTTTTTTCTCTAAGTCAAACAGAAAATTTTCTAGATAACTAGGTACGTTTATTTCTTTGTTATCTCAGATAAAAGCACACTACTTAGAAAAGTTTGGAAGAGCCAATAAAAGGTTATATTCGACCCAAATTATGTTATAAATGAACACTGTTAGCCTTGTGAAGACATCACTATCCACTTACTCTTATAATTGTGGGTTACGTAAAAAGCCTACTTTTAGTTCAAGAAATCAAGCTGAGTCTTTCGCTGTCGACTCAAAATTAACGAATTTAAGTGTGCTACGAAGAGTGAACTGATAATGGAAAAGGGAAACATTATATCTGACATTAGAAGTTTTATTCCAGCTGTGACCAAGTTGTGGAATGATCTTCCTAATCAAGTAGTTGAATCAGTAGAACTTCAAAAGTTCAAACTTGCAGAAATTTTTTTTAAGTTGAACAGGCTGACATAAGTCTTTTTATAGTTTATATATGAAATATATGTTTTAATATTGTTAATGTTTTTTAAAATTATTTCAATTGTTCATTACTTCACACACAGTTTATCTATTTTCCTTATTTATTTTCCCTACTGGGTTATTTTTCCCTGTTAGAGCCCTTAGGCTTACAGATCTTGCTTTTCCGACTAGGATTGTAGCTTAGTTAGTAATAATAATAATAAAAATAATAATAATAATAATAATAATAATAATAATAATATAATTATATAGACAGAAGACTTAGTTATCCCATTTTAGGAGAATCTTTGAGAAACCATAATACAGTATATGCATTTTCTCCAGAGACAAACTTTGTTCTACCTTTACATCTACTACTACAATCTTATATTGTATTTCAACTCATCATCACCTCCTACACAACGGGCCTCAGATTTCGCCAGTCGTCTCTCATAAACTTGATAAATCCATAGAGGATTCATTGGCTAGATACATCAAAGGACAGCCAGTTCCTTGTGATGCACAGAGCCTATCTAACTAAGGCAAGTGACCCCCAGCTAATCCATACTAATACTCTTCAGCAATATGAATAAACAATATTGAATATTTTATTCATAGAGGACCAATGGTGTAAGACTAATTTTCACCAAAGGAACCAGATGTCAATAGGATTTGAAAGATGAGATTTTTTTTTTTTTTTTTTTTTTACGAAACTTTCAAATTTCGAAAGAGTGAACATAATATACAGTTACCTACATTTCTTTAGTCTTTATAAGTTCAGTCTCACAAAGGTATGAAAGTCACCTAGGTGTTACGGATTTACCAATCTAAATAAAATTTAGATCATGTGAATAATAAAATGTGTACCAGAAATTTGGAGAAAAATACCTTCATTTTATGCTCCGGATAGCTAGGTTGGTAGTGTCGCGGGCTTCTGTTTCAGAGGTCCCGAGTTCGCGTCCCCGCTAGGACGTGAATAATGTGAGACCTTCTACCGAAGATTACTCCCCAGGGTGGCGCCTGGGGGGGGGGGGGGGGAGGTTAGGGGGGGCTAGTAATAGTCCCTGCTGGCTTATAGTCGCCCAAGGAGAATGACGTAGATCGTCTCAGGGGAGACCTAAAACCCGCAACTTTTAACTTTTAACTTTTTTTAAATTTTCTTGTATATTTGGACCTGATCATATAATCAAAGTTTGCAAGACTAACTGATTATTTAAACCACATTATTACCCAGAACACTTCTGTAAAACACCGTTCACCTGGATATATATGAAACACTACCGTTTCAAAACGTTAAAGAATTGTCAAAAAATAGGCAACTTTTCTGACATATCGTCCCCCATATCATCTTTGAGATCAAACCCCCTTAAATAAGTGATGCATGTTTACCATAAGGCAAACATTCTTTTTTATATCTTCAAAGATTTGCAATAATGAGAACTTATTAGTTGTAGCGTTATACTAATTTATATTGATGCACGTCGTAATTACCCTATGTTACATAAATTCAACTCATTGTCCGATGAATTAACTTAGATATTCTTGGTAGGAAAATTACCCTCCACATCTCTTATGAAACTTTCAAGTAAATCACATATATGAATTATTAGATAAAAAAGGTGCAATTTGCGAAAATTTATTTCAAATGTTATTGAACTATTAACGATTTATTGGTAAAACCATAAATTGCTCGCTGATTTGAGTCGATGGGTTAAGAGAATGTTGAAAGACCATTATTTCCTAAATAAAGCGGAAATCTTTTGTGAACAAATAACTAAAATATTCGACAAACTTTATGACATGGATAAAGGTTGAGGTAACGTCGTTGGCTGGTGATCGGCAGACTGAGGTTCAAGTCCCGCTCAAGCTCGTTAGTTCCTTTGGTCACTGCAACCTCACCATCCATATGAGCTAAGGATGGGGATTTGGGGGGAGCCTCTAGGTCTATCTGCTGAGTCTTCAGCAGCCATTGCCGGGCCCTTCTTGGTCCTGGCTTGGGTAGAGAAGGGGCTTGGGCGCTGATCATATGTATATAGGGTGTCGCAAAATAATGTATACACTCTTTGGATTGTTATAACTTGTTCAAATTTTTTTTGCTCGAACGTAAACCCAGTATCCGCCATTCTTACTCCAAAATCAAATCAGAAATAGAAAAAATAAGTTTATTATCTTTTCAAAGTCAAAGAGTGTATGCATTGTTTTTGGGACATTCTGTATATGGTCAGTCTCTATGGCATGGTCCTGCTTGATAGGGAAATTTCACTGACCCTTGCCTCTGCCATTCATGAGTCGCCTTTAAAGCAAAGTATTGACTATGATTTCAAGAGTATTGCACATGGTAAACTACTTAAAATCTCATACTGGCTATTAATTTGGTTTACAGTAGAAAAGATCAGAATATTTCAAGGTTATTTCAGAGAAATTGAATTATATCTCACGATATTTCTAAAACATTTTATCCGTTTACGACTTTTTCTTATCATCATCATCATTATCATTACTTTTACTATTATTGCTATTTCATGATTGAATGAAGCTGATAGCTTACGCGGCGTTGATCTTATAAAAAGTCATCTGTACACTTCTGATGATTATCCTTAATTAGCTTCTGCCATGGTGATTGCATGACTGAGGTTCGAGTCTCACTTAAACTCGTTATTATTATTATTATTATTATTATTACTTGCTAAGCTACAGCCCAACAGTGAAAATAGCCCAGTGAGGAAAGGAAACAAGGAAAAATAAAATATTTTAAGAACAGTAACAACATTAAAATAAATAATTCCTATATAAACTATACAAACTTTAACAAAGACTGAGGATGAGAAATAATATAGAATAGTGTGCTCGAGTGTACCCTCAAGCAAGAGAACTCTAACCCAGGACAGTGGAAGGCCATGGTACAGAGGCTACGGCACTATCCAAGACTAGAGAACAATGGTTTGATTTTGGAGTGTCCTTCTCCTAGAGGACCTGTAAACAAAAGGAAAATGAACCGTAACCAGAGAAAAGGATCCAATGCAGTACTGTCTGGCCAGTCAAAAGACCCCATAACTCTCTAGCGGTAGTATCTCAATGGTTTGATTTCGGTATATGAGGACAGAGGAGAATATGTAGAGAATAATTCCTTCAGTGGCTGCAACCTCACCATTCTTTAGGCAAGCATACAGGCCGACTTGCTGAGTCATCAGCAGCCATTGCCTGGCCCTCCCTGGTCCTAGCTTGGGTGGAGAGGGGGCTTAGGCACTAATCATATGTTATATGGTAAGTCTCTAGGGCATTGTCCTGCTTGCTAGGGCAATGTCACTGTCCCTTGCCTCTACCATTCGTGAGCGGCCTTTTAACCTTTAAACTGCATTTCTTTCTTTCCATGTGCAAAAATAACTATAAGGTATTCTGATGAGTGTTCTAAATTTGGTCCAGGTTGTCAGCTTTCTTCGGCTCCTTTCAGGCAATACCACAAAGTCTCAAGCATAATATTTTATTTGTCATAAAGTGTAGAAGGGAAGACTGATTGGTGGAGGTGAGTATTGCTGAATATATTCGAATGTTGTAGACTTCAGGAAGAGCATGACTTTCCTTATTGGCTGTTGGGAGCTCTGATTGGCTCGATCATTTTCCCGAGCCATCAAATTTCTGACTGTCTCAGCTGCTTACTGACTGGTCAAATAGCTTCCTAGGAGTGCTGGTGGTGACAGGCTGGTAGCTCTCTTGTTGATTTGTGTTTATGTTAATTATTGGTATTGGTAGTGTGTGGTGTAATGTTCATTCCCACCTGCAAGTGGGAAGCACCTGCAAAAGGTGACTTATTATTTTTTTTTTTTTGGCATACTGACACTAATTCTGCCAATATCATAGGATACACATTTCCTTCTAATAAAGTGATCATCAAACACTAAATGGTCACACTAGTGGCCTCGCTGCTGTGTAACCCCAAGTTCAATGCTAGCTAAGAAAATTCACTGATGAAAAAATAGAAAACTAGAATCCTAAATCATACATAGCAACCTTAATTCAGAATGTGTAGTGTGGGAAAATCAAGCCAAGGATAAAGTGATTCTAGTGATGAGGATGGTGTACAAACCGCATTGGATAGAAAATTAAGCTAAGTGTAATGTCAAAATATAGGATAATAGTTATCTCCTTTATAACTTGATGTCTATAAAACATTGAGAGAGAAAGATAAACTCTGAATCCTGAAACTCAAAATCCTGAAAATACAAATAATCACGGTGCCATAATGGAAATTAACTGTTGCCTTTTCAACGAGCTAATTATAAAGAACTTGACTTTCCACAGAAAACTCCGGTTAAAAGGGCTCAGTAAAAAAATATTCCTCTTGTTCCAGGAAGCAATACCTATTATGCTTTACCTAGGAAGATTGAATCAGGGTGTTAAGATACAATTACCTTTGTGGTAAAACTAGGAATTTTGCCATTAAAAGTTGCAGGCTTCTGTTTAACAGTATGAATCTACTAAGAGCTCAGAAAAGACTAAATTATACTAGAGAATACTTGAAAAAGTATGGAATATTCAAGTAAGATGACAAAAAGAGATGCATTCAGCAAGAGAGATGTAAATAATTGAAGCTATATATCTTCATGATGTCAAAAGGAAGC
Organism: Palaemon carinicauda; assembly: GCF_036898095.1. Classification (NCBI taxonomy): domain Eukaryota; kingdom Metazoa; phylum Arthropoda; class Malacostraca; order Decapoda; family Palaemonidae; genus Palaemon; species Palaemon carinicauda. Next base: position 11,527,156 of record NC_090746.1, read on the forward strand.
AGGCTTGGGATCATTTGCACTTGCAAGAGCTGCAGACATGGGATCATCTGTATATGCGAGAGCTGCAGACATGGGATCACCTGCACTTGCAAGAGCTGCAGACATGGGATCATCTGTACATGCAAGAGCTGCAGACATGAGATCATCTGTACAAGCAAGAGCTGTGGACATGTTATCATCTGTACAGGCAAGAACTGCACACGTTATCATCGGTACATGAAAGAGCTGCAGACACGGGATCATCTGTTCTGTACATGCAAGAGCTGCAGACATATTATCATCTGTACATAAAAGAGTTACAGACACGGGATCATCTGTATATGCAAGAGCTGCAGACATGGGATCATCTGTATATGCAAGAGCTGCACACGTGGGATCATCTGCACATGCAAGAGCTGCAGACATGTTAATATCTGTATATGCAAGAGCTGCACACACGGGATCATCTGTGCATGCAAGAGCTGCAGAAATGGGATCATCTGTACATGCAAGAGCTACAGACACGGGATCATCTTTACATGGAAGAGCTGCAGATGGTGGATCATCTGTACATGTAAGAGCTGCAGACACGGGATCAATTGTATTTGAAAGAACTGCAAACATGGGATCATCTGTACATGCAAGAGCTGCAGACGTGGGATCATCTGTATATGCAAGAGCTGCAGACGTGGGAAAATCTGTACTTGCAAGAGCTGCACACATGTTATCAGCTGTTCATGAAAGGCCTGCAGACACGGGATCATCTGTACATACAAGAGCTACACACATGGGATCATCTGTATATGCAAGAGCAGTAGATGTGGGATCATCTTTACATGCAAGAGCTAACACGGGATCATCTGTACATGCAAGAGCTGCAGACACGGGAACATCTGTACATGCTATAGCTGCAGACATGTTATCATATGTTCATGAAAGAGCTGCAGACACGGGATCATTTGTATATGCAAGAGCTGCAGATAGGGGATCATCTGAACATGCAAGAGCTGCAATCATGGGATCATCTGTACATGCAAGAACTACAGACATGGAATCGTCTGTACAGAGAAGAGCTGCAGACATCAGATTTTCTGAAGATGCAAGAGCTGCAGATATGGGATCATCTGTACATGCAAGAGCTGCAGACACGGAATCATCTGTACATATAAGATATGCAGACCTGGGATCATTTGTACATAGAAAAGCTGCAGATGTGGGATCATCTCCACATATAAGAGATGCAGACATGGGATCATCTGTAAATGCACGAACTACAGACAGAGGATCATCTGTACATATAAGAGATGCAGATATGGGATCATCTGTACATGCACGAGCTGCAGACACGGGATCATCTGTACATATAAAAGATGCAGACATGGGATCAGCGGTACATGCAAGAGCTGCATACGTGGGATCATCTGTACATATAAGAGATGCAGACATGGGATCATCTGTAAATGCAAGACCTGCAGACACGGGATCATCTGTACATATAAGAGATGCAGAAATAGGATCATCTGTACATGCACGAGCTGCAGACGTGGGATCATCTGTACATATAAGAGAGGCAGTCATGGGATCATCTGTACATGCATGAGCTGCAGACATGGGACCATCTGAACATGCAAGAGGTGCAGACATGGGATCATCTGTACATGCAAGAGCTGCAGACATGGGATCATCTGTACATGCAAGAGCTGCAGACATGGGACCATCTGAACAGGCAAGAGCTGCAGACATGGGATCATCTGTATATGCGAGAGCTGCAGACACGGGATCATCTGTATACGCAAGAGCTGCAGAAACAGGATCATCTGTAAATGCAAGAGCTGCAAACATGGGATCATCTGTACATACAATAGCTGCAGACATGGGGTCATCTGAACATATAAGAGATGCAGAGATGGGATCATCGGTACATGCAAGAGCCGCAGACATGGGATCATCTGTACATGTAAGAGCTGCAGACATGGGATCTTCTGTATATGCTACAGCTGCAGACATGGGATCATCTGACATGCAAGACATGCAGACATGGGATCATCTGTACATGCTAGAGCTGCAGACACAGGATCATCTGCACATGCAAGAACTGCAGACATGGCATCATCTGTACATGCAAGAGCTGCAGACATATTACTATCTGTACATGCAAGAGCTGCAAACATGTTACTATCTGTACATACAAGAGCTGCACACACGGGATCATCTGCACATGCAAGAGCTGCAGACATGTTATAATCTGTAAATGCAAGAGCTGCAGACACGGGATCCTCTGCACATGCAAGAGCTGCAGACGTGGGATCATCTATACATGCAAGAGCTGCAGACATGTTATAATCTGTAAATGCAAGAGCTGCAGACACGGGATCCTCTGCACATGCAAGAGCTGCAGACGTGGGATCATCTATACATGCAAGAGCTGCAGACATGTTATAATCTGTAAATGCAAGAGCTGCAGACATGGGATAATCTGTACATGCAAGAGCTGCCGACGTGGGATCATCTATACATGCAAGAGCTGCAGACATGTTATCATCTGTACAAGCAAGAGCTGCAGACGTGGGATCATCTTTACATGCAAGAGCTGCAGACGTGGGATCATCTGTACATGCAAGAACTGCAGATATGGGATCATCTGCATATGCAAGAGCTGCCGACGTGGGATCATCTATACATGCAAGAGCTTCAGACATGTTATCATCTGTACATGCAAGAGCTGCAGATGTGGGATTATCTGAACATGCAAGAGCTGTAGACATGGGATCATCTGTACATGCAAGAGCTGCAGACATGGAATCATCTGTACATAAAAGAGCTGCAGACATGGGATCATCTGAGCTGCAAGAGCTACAGACATGGGATCATCTGTACATGCAAGAGCTGCAGACACGGGATTATCCGTGCATATAAGAGATGCAGACCTGGGATCCTCTGTACATACAAGAGCTGCAGACGTGGGATGATCTGTACATATAAGAAATGCAGATATGGGATCATCTGTACATGCAAGAGCTGCAGACGAGGGATCATCTGTACATATAAGAGATGCAGACATGGGATCATCTGTAAAAGCAAGAGCTGCAGTCATGGGATCATCTGTACATATAAGAGATGCAGAAATGGGATCATCTGTACATGCAGGAGCTGCAGACGTGGGATGATCTGTACATATAAGAGATGCAGAAATGGGATCATCTGTACGTGCAAGAGCTGCAAACATGGGATCATCTGAACATACAAGAGCTGCAGACATGGGATCATCTGTACATGCAAAAGCTGCCGACATGGGATCATCTGTACATGCAAGAGCTGCAGACATGGAATCATCTGTATATGCGAGACCTGCAGACATGGGATCATCTGTACATGCAAGAGCTGCAGACATGGAACCATCTGGACACGAATGAGCTTTACACATGGGATCATCTGTACACGCAAGAGCTGTAGACACAGGATCATCTGAACATGCAAGAGCTACAGAGATGGGATCATCTGTTCATGCCAGAGCTGCAGACACGGGATCATTTGTACATGCCAGAGCTGCAGACCTCTTATCATCTGTACATGGAAGAGCTGCAGACACGGAATCAATTGTATTTGCAAGAACTGCAAACATGGGATCATTTGTACATGCAAGAGCTGCAGACGTGGGATCATCTGCACATATAAGAGATGCAGGCATGGAATCATCTGTATATGCAAGACCTGCAGACATGGGATCATCTGTACATGCAAGAGCTGCAGACATGGGATCATTTCTACATACAAGAGCTTCAGTTACAGAAGGGAACAATAATTATTCTACCTTCAAAGCTAATAACACTGATGTACTTGGAATCAGAGTTTCTGCAATGCCGTTGTTGCAAGATTTTGGTTCTCATGTTATGTGAATAGCTTTTGATCACGGCATCAGTATTTGATCGATTCCAGTGCATTGTGCAGTCTTTAGAAAATAGATGAAGGTAAAAAGTGGCCCCCTTTACATCCGTGCACTATCTGGAACTGAGACTGAGTATATCTTTGCGATACAGACGGTAAATAAATATGGCATAAAAGATTTGTTGTCCTTGTGTGTTACAAATTGAGTGTTTCCACCTGTGTTAGCGATGAAAGACTAGATCATTTTGTTCATAAAAATATAATCATATAGTATTTCTTCCATCAACTCAAACGTCCCTCAAGACACAAAAAGCTTGGAGTCTTCCAGGTTGGGATCATTTATTGCCAAGCAACAATATGTAATCCGGAAACCAGCCAAATTTGGATAGATGAAGAAAGGAGAACAATAGCACACACACTGGACGACACTAACACATATTCTTATCTGATAAATCTCTTGCTGTATGTATGCATTATATATATCCATCAACCATAATTGAAAACAAGTTGCTGCTAGCTAAAAGACAAATATGAAGTTGATTTGGAAATAACTAAATCATTGAAATATTAAGTTCATGATATTTATCAGCTGATTCAGTAAACTGATTTATTTGCAATGCTTTGCTTTACATATAGACCACTTGATTCGATATTTAAGAATCTATGATCATTTTCACAATTGTTGTCAAAATTGACTTTAAATCCTTTTCAAAACTTCTATATCATATGACCTAATACGTTCACGAAGTTGAGTAATAATGCAATGAGTTTTATATCTTTAAGTATATTACATTAAGAATGTTGTCAGCTTTTTGGTATCGTTATGATTAAAAGAAATATGATAGTCGTAGATATTTTCTCCTGGAATCATCTGCAATTATTTTCTCCTTATCTCTAATTACGGAACTTCCATTAGCATTGCTGACTCAGGAGTTATTGTGCAGAGCATTGTTGGCGTCCACACTCTTTTAAAAACCATTATTCAGTACCAAGAGTCATTCATTCCATTTTTTTTTTAAACTGTGGAACAAAGGAATGTCGTTTATGCTGATGTTCATAAGATGAAGAGAAGGTCTAAAACAATTTAGGAGTACAATTGATTTTCCGTAGTCTATCCTCATACACGGTATATTGAACATATTTTTATATATTATTATCATTATTATTATTATTATTATTATTTTAACATCGTAAGATACAACCCTAGTTGGAAAAGCAGGATGCTATAAGCCCAAAGTGTTCCAACAGGGAAAATAGCCCAGTGGGGAAAGGAAATAAGAAAATAAACTACATTAAAATAAATCTTTCATATACAAACTATAAAAACTTCAAAATAACAGAGGAAGATGAATGAGATAGAATATTGTTCCCGAGTGTAACCTCCAGCAAGAGAACTCTAATCCAAGACAGTAGAAGACCATGGTACCGTGGCTATGGCACTACCCAAGACTAGGGAATAATGGTTTAATTTAGGAGTGTCCTTTTCCTAGAATAGCTGCTTACCATAGCTAAAGAGTCTCTTCTACCCTTACCCTTAAAGGTTTAAAGGTCGCTCATGAATGGCAGAGGCAAGGGACAGTGACATTGCCCTAGCAATCAGGACAATGCCCTAGAGACTGACCATATATTATATGATCAGCGCCCAAGCCTCCACCCAAGCTAGGACCAGGGAGGGCCAGGCAGAGGCTGCTGATGACTCAGCAGATAGACCTATAGGCTCCCCCAAACCTGCCAACCTTAGCTCACAAGGATGGTAAGGTTGCAGACACTAATGGCACTAACGAGTCTGAGCGGGACTCGAACCACCGACTGGCAAACACCAGGCAGAGACGTTACCAATCAGGCCACAGCAACCTTAGGAGGAAAGTAGCCACTGAACAATTATAGTGCAGTAGTTAACCCTTTGAGAGAGGAGATGGATTCTGTCATATTCTTTAATGCTTACTTCCATCCACTATTAAATCTTTTTGGCCTGTATATTCTTTCTCATTCGTCCTCCCATTTCAATATTCTAATCTGTGAATATTGGTTTTCATATTGCATTCATTCTCTACCTGAAAGTAATAGAATCATAATAATATTATCATCAATACTAATAACACTAATGATAATAATAATTTTGAAAATACTAATAGGTGATGATGGTACGTAAGAGATACATTAACCGAAGTAATTCATAATTAAGTAATAAAAACAATAGGAAACATTTTCCATGATTAGCCGCAAGGAGGAACTTGGTCTTGAGTAATAAGCTAAATCGGGCAGTAGGTTTTAGTGGTCCTGATCATATATCACTCCCATGGCATTAATGTCAGTAAAATTACCGCTCATTACCGTAATGTTCTATAATCATTATTCCCCCCCCCCAAAAAAAAAAAAAAAAAATTGACGTACATCAATAGTTTTTTATTTGAAAAAGAGGTTTCTGATATTGAAATTGGTACGAAAAAAATATGTTGTGTGACAATACATACCTCCTCTGCCATGAATATAATTATAAGAATTTGTGATACAGTAAATACACATACACATATAAATGTACAGTATATATATATATATATATATATATATATATATATATATATATATATATATATATATATATATATTCCTTTCCGACGGTTGTGCACCGTCATGACGAGCAAAGCTCTACGAGTCAGGGCAACCCACATTAGGTTGGTTTGCTGTGAGCGATCAGACCAAAGTCTCACACCATCACCAATCAGAGGCAGCCACCGTGATGATGAAAATGGAATAACCTCAGACATAACCAAGACATGAACGAG